>NC_136378.1:4490000-4740000 GCF_037039965.1 Doryrhamphus excisus | reverse complement strand
GATTTTGCAATATGTGGTTAAAGTTTGATCAGGGTGTCACTTACCATCAAAGTTCAATACATTTTACAGTCCGTGATCTTTATCCGATTCCTTTCTCAAGCCACACAGGCTTATGATTGGCCACAATGTCAGTGAGGAGGCTTAATGATTACATCATAAAAAGAATTATTGAAGTACTTGGTGAGCCATATACTTATGAAATCAATGTGACTTGTTTTCACCGATGAAGACCCATCATCAGGCGCTTACCTACCACACCAGGACAGGGTGGACCTGGGAGTAGTACTGAGAACTGAAGGGGGTACACATTCCACATTCCCCCAAAACTCCAGAACTGGAGCCTTCCCAGCAGTTGTACTATATAGTCATACCCGGGACACTATGTACAGTCATGACTACACAATCCAACTGCGAAGTACAGAGGAACATTCCAATTTAGCTTAACTGTACGTCATGGCCATTCGTTTAACAGAGCGTCACCATGGCCAATTAACCTAGCATGTTTTTGGAATGTGGGAGGAAACCGGAGTACCCGGAGAAAACCCATGCATGCACAGGGAGAACATGCAAACTCCACACAGAGATGGCCGAGGGTGGAATTGAACCCCAAAAAGTTACCACTTCCACACATAATAGGAGGAGAACTCATTCATTCATTTTCTACCGCTTTTCCTCACGAGGGTCGCGGGGGTGCTGGAGCCTATCCCAGCTGTCTTCAGGCGAGAGGCGAGGTACACCCTGGACTGGTGGCCAGCCAATCACAGGGCACATATAGACAAACAACCATTCACACTCACATTCATACCTATGGACAATTTGGAGTCGCTAATTAACCTAGCATGTTTTTTTGGAATGGGGGAAAACCGGAGTACCCGGAGAAAACCCACGCATGCACGGGGAGAACATGCAAACTCCACACAGAGATGGCCGAGGGTGGAATTGAACCCTGGTCCCCTCCCCTGAGGTCTGCGCGCTAACCACTCATCCACCGTGCCGCCCTTTATCTAAATCAATTAATTTTTTTTTACATTGCATTCATGTATAAAATCAAGTGGTGTTAACAGATACTCTGAATTACTTTTTACACTACACTCACCAACACAACTTACAGTACTTCTGATGAATTACTAGTACTACTACGACAGTACCTGTCATTAACGAGTAGTAGTTGGGGTAGGATAAACTGGGGAAATCCGGCGTCATGTAGTCCACTTTCACGCCCCTGGAAACCAGCTCTTTAAATCCAGGTAGTGAGTCCAGGTGGTCCATGTAGTCATAACGGAAGCCGTCAATGAGAAAGACGAGTAAGGGATGGGGGGCCAGACTCTGCCGCCCCGCTGCGAGTATTAGCAGGGACACCAAGGCTAAAGTGGAGGATGCCATGTCTGCTCCCACGCGGAAGCACAGTGGAATTGTGAGGATAAAAACAGCTGACTGCGGGAATGCCTTCCTCATTGTAGGGGGCGGGTGGACCGATTCAATGGTCCACTGTGTCGATACCAAGGGTAGCAGTGGTATCGAATCAATACCAGTATGACCTGATTGATATTTTTTGTTTTTCCTCATCGTGTTTTGTTTTTGTTGTTGTTATATTTATAAATAAAGTCCTAAATTAGTGGAAATTAAGTCGAAAAAAGGGTGTGATATTATGACAATATCAAGTAGTAAATTTGGGCTGCACAGTGGAAGAGTGGTTAGCGCACAGGCTACCCGAGTTCAATTCTTTATATTGCACTTCATAATATAAAAATGGTAAGATTACAAGAATAAAGTCATTAATTTATGAAAATAAAGGCAAAATATTACAATAATAAAGTCCTAAATTTATGACATTAAAGTCCTACATTTACAATAAAAAATACCCAATACTGTACTATGACAATAAAGTAGTAAATTCACAAGAAAAAATGGTAAGATTATTACAAGAATAAAGTCATACATTTATGAAAATAAAGGCATAATAATACAAAAATGAAGTCCTAAATTTATGACATTAAAGTCCTACATTTACAGTAAAAATACCCAATACTGTACTATGACAATAAAGTAGTAAATTCACAAGAAAAAATGGTAAGATTAAAAGAATAAAGTCATTAATTTATGAAAATAAAGGCAAAATATTACAAGAATAAAGTCTTACATTTATGAGATTAAAGTCCTACATTTACAATAAAAAATACCTAATACTGTACTATGACAATAAAGTAGTAAATTCACTAGAAAAATGGTAAGATTACAAGAATAAAGTCATTAATTTATGAAAATAAAGGCAAAATATTACAAGAATAAAGTCTTACATTTATGAGATTAAAGTTTTACATTTACAATAAAAAATACCTAATACTGTACTATGACAATAAAGTAGTAAATTCACAAGAAAAAGTGGTAAGATTACAAGAATAAAGTCATAAATTTATGAAAATAAAGGCAAAATATTACGAGAATTAAGTCATAAATTTATGACATTAAAGTCCTACATTTACAATAAAAAATACCCAATACTGTACTATGACAATAAAGTAGTAAATTCACAAGAAACAATTGTAAGATTGCAAGAATAAAGTCATTAATTTATGAAAATAAAGGCAAAATATTACAAGAATAAAGTCCTAAATTTATGACATTAAAGTCCTACATTTAAGATAAAAAATACCTAATACTGTACTATGACAATAAAGTAGTAAATTCACAAGAAAAAATGGTAAGATTACAAGAATAAAGTCATTAATTTATGAAAATAAAGGCAAAATATTGCAATAATAAAGTCCTAAATTTATGAGAATAAAGTCCTACATTTACAATAAAAAATACCTAATACTGTACTAGGACAATAAAATAGTAAATTCACAAGAAAAAATGGTAAGATTACAAGAATAAAGTCATAAATTTGTGACAATAAAGGCATAATATTACAAGAATGAAGTCCTAAATTTATGACATTAAAGTCCTACATTTACAATAAAAAATACCTAATACTGTACTATGACAATAAAGTAGTAAAGTCACAAGAAAAAGTGGTAAGATTACAAGAATAAAGTCATAAATTAATGAAAATAAAGGCAAAATATTACAAGAATAAAGTCCTAAATTTATGAGATTAAAGTCCTACATTTACAATAAAAAATACCCAATACTGTACTATGACAATAAAGTAGTAAATTCACAAGAAAAAATGGTAAGATTACAAGAATAAAGTCATTAATTTATGAAAATAAAGGCAAAATATTACAAGACTAAAGTCTTACATTTATGAGATTAAAGTCCTACATTTACAATAAAAAATACCTAATACTGTACTATGACAATAAAGTAGTAAATTCACAAGAAAAAATGGTAAGATTACAATAATAAAGTCATAAATTTATGAAAATAAAGGCAAAATATTACAAGAATAAAGTCTTACATTTATGAGATTAAAGTCCTACATTTACAATAGAAAATACCTAATACTGTACTATGACAATAAAGTAGTAAAGTCACAAGAAAAAATGGTAAGATTACAAGAATAAAGTCATTAATTTATGAAAATAAAGGCAAAATATAGCAATAATAAAGTCCTAAATTTATGAGAATAAAGTCCTACATTTACAATAAAAAATACCTAATACTGTACTAGGACAATAAAATAGTAAATTCACAAGAAAAAATGGTAAGATTACAAGAATAAAGTCATAAATTTGTGACAATAAAGGCATAATATTACGAGAATGAAGTCCTAAATTTATGACATTAAAGTCCTACATTTACAATAAAAAATACCTAATACTGTACTATGACAATAAAGTAGTAAATTCACAAGAAAAAATGGTAAGATTACAAGAATAAAGTCATAAATTAATGAAAATAAAGGCAAAATATTACAAGAATAAAGTCCTAAATTTATGAGATTAGTCCTACATTTACAATAAAAAATACCTAATACTGTACTATGACAATAAAGTAGTAAATTCACAAAAAAAATAGTACGATTACAAGAATTTAATCATAAATTCATGAAAATAAAGGCATAATATTACGATAATAAAACTGTAAAAATATTTTAAAAATACATGACTGACACACACCAGCATAACCAAACATGATTTTATTATCTTAAAAAGTAACACAATCCCCATTAGGGTATCACATACACTACAACAATGGTAACACCAGTACTAACACCAAAAGGGACTTTCAGATATTATAGACATTTTTTTTTCAAAAATCCCTCTTTTTATTGTTGCAATTATTTGACTAGGCATGGCAGATAAACATCATTTACAGTTATGACATATTGTCACCGTTTCAAGCTATGTCATACTTTTCACAACCCAATGCCGATGTTAAGGGAAGACATTTCTTGGACTGTCAGTGTAGAAAAGGTGATGGAAGGTCACATGACTGTGGGTGGCTGACTTGCAGGGGGAGCAAGGTAGATGAAGGGGGGGGGGATCATTAGGGCAGTGCAAATATTAGACATGAGGCCCTCCACTGGACCGTATCTGAAGCGTAGACCCCCTTGGAGTCATGAACTCAGTGGTTAATCCAACAGTGGTGGTATCTTACAGACTAATTGAGAACAAAAGGGTGAGCACCATAAACGGCAGTCGGAGGACCCCTTTGACCACGACTGTGTTCAAACCGATAACGTAAGCTGATACACATCCTGTTTGGAGAGGTAGACTTGGGACTCCAGCCCAATTGTACAGTAATGACATAGGAAGGACTCAATGTCTCGTATTTAGGGCTCGTCTGAACAATGGACATGTCTGATACATTCCAAAGAAGTTTACATACACTCATGGGTGCTGGAAATAGGCCAAAGTGCCCGAAAAACAGGCGTGGCAAGCTGGTGGAATCATATTGAAACATATTTTGAGGCTGTACTGTGCATGAAAAAGTAGGATTATTGAATATTTTCATAGTTATGGCATAGAAAACCTACTTAAAACCTTCTAAATACTTTTTTTACATTATTAGAACTGGCGGCACGGTGGTCTAGTGGTTAGCGCGCAGACCTCGGGCATCTCTGTGCATGAGTGGGTTTTCTCCGGGTACTCCAGTTTCCTCCCACATTCCAAAAAAAACATGCTAGGTTAATTAGCGACTCCAAATTGTCCATAGGTATGAATGTGAGTGTGAATGGTTGTTTGTCTATATGTGCCCTGTGATTGGCTGGCCTGTACCCCGCCTCTCGCCTGAAGACAGCTGGGATAGGCTCCAGCACCCCCCTGCGACAATCGTGAGGAAAAGCGGTAGAAAATGAATGAATGAGTTCTCCTATTATGTGTGGAAGTGGTAACTTTTTGGCTTCTTATTCGTCTTTCCCCACCCTCGGCCATCTCTGTGTGGAGTTTGCATGTTCTCCCCGTGCATGAGTGGGTTTTCTCCAGGTACTCCGGTTTCCTCCCACATTCCAAAAAAAACATGCTAGGTTAATTAGCGACTCCAAATTGTCCATAGGTATGAATGTGAGTGTGAATGGTTGTTTGTCTATATGTGCCCTGTGATTGGCTGGCCACCAGTCCAGGGTGTACCCCGCCTCTTGCCCGAAGACAGCTGGGATAGGCTCCAGCACGCCCCTGCGACAATCGTGAGGAAAAGCGGTAGAAAATGAATGAATGAGTTCTCCTATTATGTGTGGAAGTGGTAACTTTTTGGCTTCTTACTTGTCTTTCCCCACCCTCGGCCATCTCTGTGTGGAGTTTGCATGTTCTCCCCGTGCATGAGTGGGTTTTCTCCGGGTACTCCGGTTTCCTCCCACATTCCAAAAAAAACATGCTAGGTTAATTAGCGACTCCAAATTGTCCATAGGTATGAATGTGAGTGTGAATGGTTGTTTGTCTATATGTGCCCTGTGATTGGCTGGCGACCAGTCCAGGGTGTACCCCGCCTCTTGCCCGAAGACAGCTGGGATAGGCTCCAGCACCCCCGCGACAATTGTGAGGAAAAGCGATAGAAAATGAATGAATGAGTTCTCCTATTATGTGTGGAAGTGGTAACTTTTTGGCTTCTTATTTGTCTTTCCCCACCCTCGGCCATCTCTGTGTGGAGTTTGCATGTTCTCCCCGTGCATGCGTGGGTTTTCTCCGGGTACTCCGGTTTCCTCTCACATTCAAAAAAAAACATGCTAGGTTAATTAGCGACTCCAAATTGTCCATAGGTATGAATGTGAGTGTGAATGGTTGTTTGTCTATATGTGCCCTATGATTGGCTGGCCACCAGTCCAGGGTGTACCCCGCCTCTCGCCTGAAGACAGCTGGGATAGGCTCCAGCACCCCCTGCGACCCTCATGAGGAAAAGCGGTAGAAAATTAATCTTCGAATGTCTTTGGAATGCCTTATAGTTATAGTATTATGAATTTAGGGGTTAAGAAATATGCTTACATATGCATATTTTTGGACTAATAATAGGCTGTATTCAACCACAAAAACAGCAATGATTGTGAAAACCATGATCGAGATAGAGCGTGAAGTGGCGAGAGGTTACTGTAATCCATGTTGGATTGTGCACACCGTATAAACATAAATCATAAATCATTACAGGCCCAAAATGGATCTGAAATTCATTCCCATGATGAGTGTATGTCAACTTCTGAGCAGAACTGTATATATATATATATATATATACATACAGTAAACCTCGGATATATCGGAAATTCGCTCACAACGGACAGATAAAAAAGAACCGATTTTTCTGTAATGCATTTCCAATAAAAATTCATTGCATATATCGGATTTTTTATAACGGATTTCGCCTATTTCGGACAAAATCTCCAGTCCCGTTCCAATGCATTTCCATTAAATTTCCCTCGCATATATCGGATGGCCGCATCGTGGCGCTCCGATTCGCTAAATCGTGACAGGCCGCTATACGACGTCATTTGCAGCGTTGCCTGCGCGATTTATATTCACGTTTATTATCCAGATTTAGGACAAATATAAAAGTGAGTGACGTCAATAATACTAGCACAGCAGTGAATGAGATCTTAACCTCACTATTGGAAATAACGTAGGCCTGACGGGCGTAACAGGGCCTAGCTTAATTAACAATTTGTTATGCTCAGAGTCCAATAAAGTTCAATTCTCATTACCTTACGTCTCTTTTCATTGCCCAGTCCAGGTACATTGGAAACATAGTCAAGGAAGTGCCTTTTTATAACGGATAAAATCCGATATATGCGTAAAACAGACGTTTTCCGGTATACGCATATAACGGATTTCGCTTATATCGGACAAAACCAGTGGGAACAATTGAATCCGATATATCCGAGGTTTACTGTATATATAAAATGGAAATTCATCACAGAATTTCACACTTTCATGTGAGCTGCAAAGGCATAATCAACACACCAGGCCTGAAAAAGACGCTAACGCCAAACATGAGTCAGCAGCATTCAGTGGATGATAACAAACGGGCTCAGATTGGGTATCAAGTAAACAGGTCAAATGAACCGAAAAGCTGCTCATAGAAATAATAATAAAAAAAAAAGAGTCACGGTTAAATTAAGAATCGTCCATATGACGGTAGAACCCGCACATGCAGTGGGTTGACCTTATTCGTACTTGATTTGTAAATACTACTGTACTGTATAATAGCATTAAAGTAATGGCCTTGAGGTGTACTTATACCACCAAGCAGTACTGTTCCGTTTAACAGCAGGGGTGTCCAAACATTTTCCAGCACACTGAAAAAATGAAAGCACGCAAGGGTCATATTTCAAGTCAAGAAACTGCACCTCCACTTTGTGATATATGGTATACACTCAAAAAATAAATGTTTAGCCTAAAAAAAAAAAAAAAATCAACGCAAAAAATTTCCATTAGTCTTTCTTAAGTTATGACAACTTAATTTGAAATTGCTTTGAACCAACAAACAATATTGCATTGCACAAATTAGCTTTTCCTCTTCACTCAAAGCTTATTTTAAGTAATGCTTACTGAATAATTATTTTTAAATAAAAAAAAATAATAAAGTTTTAAGTTCGTAACTCAAAAAAATATGTTAAGTCAACTGACTTAATCATTTTATTCAAAGTAGTTTAATTTGTTGTCTACTTAATTATAATAATGCACACAGCTTTTTAAGTAGCAGTAACTTTATATATATATATATATAAACTTTGCTAAATAAAATAAATAAAATTGGAGTGTATGTAATAGCCAACATTATTATTTGAACATAACTTAAAAAATAAAGTTAGAAACTTAGAAAGTTTATCTAAATCAATTAATTACATTTTTTTACATTGTATTTATGTATTAAATCAAGAATTACTTTTTAGAGTGTAGGTGAAAAAGCGTATTAGTAGTGTCAACTTTGGTCTTTGCTGTTTTTCCCCCCCATTTCTTCATTTTCCATATAGTTTAATCTCTTAATATTTTGACTTTATTTGCATAATATAATATTTTTTTTCCCCTCACAATATTACCGGCTTTGAAAAAATACCATATTCTGTCTTTAAAGACGTATTTATACATATTTTTAAACAGAAGTGCATTTGATAAGAGCTCATGGAGGAGTAGAGCATGCAGAAGGTTACGCATTTTAACTCATGTACACAGTTTAGTTCTAAATGTGAAAACTGTAAATAGTTTATGGTGTTATATTTGTAAACAAACCACTTTTTTGTGTTATGTTGTAGTATAGTATAGTTAAGATATTTGAGCTGTCACAAAAGCACATTAGAATTAGAATGTGACTTTATTTTCTTAAAATTATAGTTGTTTTTTTCTTTGAATTTTACAAATATTTTAACTTTTTTTTTGTAATTTTTAAAAATTTTCTGAATATTCTCTTACTATGACTGTATTTCGATACTGGAACTTCCCCTAAACTAATGGCTCCAAAAATTACAACTTGTTGTTTCTCATATCACAACTTTTAAAATATATATTTTTTTCTGTCAATATTTAAACTTTATTCTGAAAAACTTCATTAATTCATTTTCGCGGGGGCGCTGGAGCCTATCCCAGCTGTCTTCAGGCCAGGTACACCCTGGACTGGTGGCCAGCCAATCACAGGGCACATATAGACAAACAACCATTCACACTCACATTCATACCTATGGACAATTTGGAGTCGCTAATTAACCTAGCATGTTTTTTTTGGAATATGGGAGGAAACCGGAATACCCGGAGAAAACCCACGCATGCACCGGGAGAACATGCAAACTCCACACAGAGATGCCCGAGGGTGGAATTGAACCCTGGTCTCCAAGCTGTGAGGTCAGCGCGCTAACCACTAGACCACTTTCCTTCTTAATATTTTAACTTTTTTCTTGTAAAATTATTGCTGATTTTTTTTTTAACAATTCTATTTTTAGAAGGCGCTCCTTGTTAAGATATGCCTTTATTCGTCCCTCAGTGGGGAAATTTGTATAAAGCAACAAAACAGCCTCAGGCCACAAATGCTCCACCCCACCTCCCCGGGCCACACTTTGGACACCCCTGCTTGATATTGATAGCATACCAGTGACACGGTGTTGTAGTCCTCAAAGAAAATCAACATGGCTGACAGAAAAGCGATGTTGAATGTCACTTACTCGACAATACTGAGCAGAACTGTACCGTTTGGTGGACGCCTTAGTAGCTTACGTATTTGGGAACATCTGAGTACCCCGATACAGATTAGCCGTAGATTATTTTTCATAGAAACTACATTGTTGTGTTGTATCCCAGAAGAGCTTTCTATAGAATTTTCCAGTGTACGGATATATTCCCAAATGAGTCAGGGATTCTTCCATGCGCTTTTTGCACTTAGAAGCAGCAATGCTAGAACCCATGGTGAACAAACGGTAAGGGAGTCCAGCACTTGGATGTGTGTTGTGTTGTGTACTGTGTGAATGTGTTGTGTATGTGCAGACATTCACAGGCCAGAAGCTCACGTCAAGTGTGATCATGGATGGGCGTGTTTTTGCTGTTGTGGAGGTAGTTGAAAAAAGGAGCGTTGAGGACGACTTGGGATGTTTTTTTGACACGGAATTCTTAGGAGACACTATAAGGGCTGGACGCCATTATAAAACCATATGAATATTGCCCAAGTCAGTGTTTTTCAACCTTTTTTTGAGCCACGGCACGTTTTTTTACATTGGAAAAATCTTGTGGCACACCACTAACCAAAAATGTTACAAAATGTCACCACGACCTCACACGTGCATCAATAAGTCTATGGGAGGAACAAGGTAGGTGTTGCCACACGGACCAATATTACATTGCTCTGCCAGTCTTTACACCACAGACACTCCACAGTAGCCACGTTTTTACATCACCACTTTTTCTCTTTCCGAATGACCTTTCGGGAAACAATGGTATCCATAGAAAGGAATATTCCAATCTCTTGTCTACATGCGGCGTGAAAATCCAACAGAATAGTCAATAAGGCATGCCCAGTAAAACGTAAACATCAACATCACGTGATACCGACTTCCCCGAGTTTTTCTTTCACTTGTTGGAATAACTCCGTATTGTCAGTTTTTTGTCTGTCCAGTCTTGAAATTTAGTTTGAATCAAAAACAAACTTTGCTCAGTCCAGTGCCGATTGCTGGCCTCCATTTTTAAAAGTGAAGAACGTCTGGATCTGCGTGTTACGTCATATCTGAGCATGCGCTGAAAGAACGCACCCGGGATAAATTTAAACAGGAAAAGATCAAATTCAATCTTGCTAATATTTTATAATTAAACTCGGGACATGTTTTATATAGATATATATTTTCTTTTTTTAATAAAACTGGACTTGTGAATAAAGTATAGAAGGGTTTAGATTATTTTCCACAGATGGCGCTAATGCACACGAAAGCTGCTTGCCAACCACCAATAAACAACAGAAGAAGAAAAACACCACAAAGAAGAAATTTCCATTTGAGCGGGTACAAGATACCTGAATCGGATTGGTTAAAGGAATATTCCATCCCTGTTCAATTCTTTCCGTTTGAGCAAATAAACCAAATGCAATTGGAATATTTGGGTCCATGTATACTATTGACATAATGGCTATTGACATAATATTTGCAAATGATTAATAAATAAAAAGTGATATTGGATAATTCCTCATGGCACACCTGACTGTTTCTCAAGGTACACTAGTGTGCCGCGGCCACAGTGGTTGAAAATCACTGACCTAAGTCAACATTAGTCAAGTGGATTTTTGGGTTTCTTTATGGACGATGGCCCTGGTTCTAGGCCGTGCCGCTCACATTTTTTTTTTAAGTCAGTCGGCCACGATTGAGTGAAAGTGTAGCGGAAAGTGTGTGAGAGAGCATGTGTGTAGTATCAGTAAGAGTAGCGGAGCTTCTGACCTTTCATTCGGTGTGGAGACACACCGCTGGAGAAAGATGCACGCATACGGAGCAGCTGCAATGAAGAGTGACAATGAAATGAATGAAAAATGACCTGAGATTACAGATTACTATTACACAACCATGTCCTTACACAAATCACACTCTGATGCATTCACACACACACACACACACACACACACACACACACACACACAGAGTAGAACCCACGCAAGTGAAAGAACACAATAGCAGTGTGTAAAGTAGAGGCTATGAAATGACATGGTCAATCAGCCCGGTGGCTTAGTGTTAATGTGTGTGTTTATCAGCAGTCTCATGGTGGTCTTAATCCCTATGTTTGTTTGTGTGTGTGTGTGTGTGTTAACAGCTGTAGTTCCACAGTGGTCTTGTGGCAAGCTCCACTGATTCAGTCAACGTTGACAGTCTGCAGGTATAACAGTCCTTGGGGGTGTGACTTCCACTCGCCCTTCGTTATGCCCCCCCCCCCCTAGACGCTGGTGATTGATGCAAGGCAGGCGTTGGGCTTTTGGAGTTTCTCTGGTTGGCTCCCAGCTGGTTCAGGGATAGTGCGGAATGAGAAAGGGGGAACGTTGCTGTTTGTAATGCCGAGGTGGCCGGGACTGAGAGCCAAATTCTGCCGACGATTACTCTCCACTATGGAGGAGGTGTTTGATGCTAGGCTCTCCCTCGTTCTGTAAAATAAAAAACACTGTAAGAAATGTATACAACATATACAGTACAACACGGTTGTATTATAATAATGCTTCCTCTGGTCTTCTTTGGCCTTTTGTGTTTTGGCGGAAATATGGATCTGGTGACGTCACAATACAGTAAAGTCTCGTTATATCGATATCGGTTAAAACGAATTACTACTTATTACGATACTATTTTCATTTCCCGGCAAATTTCCAGTCTTTTATGATATAATTAGCTCCGTTAGTACGATACACGGTTATTATGATAATCCGGTTACTACGATGCCCTTTTCATCTCCCGCCAGCCAATTTGGTCTGCTTATATCGATACAAAAGCAGCTTAAATCAATCTTTGCTTAAGGATTTCAATACCAAAAAAGAACACGGCGAACGGCTGCTTCCAGTCAACTTTATTTTTCACACTTCCACAACCAGAGTGCAGCACACACAGCGGAAAACACCCATCCCTCGCGCCTACCCCTCCGGGTGGCAACACCTTCCATATCGATAGTTCCGGGGTGAATTATGTCCCGGTAACCGGTAATCACTACAGCGTAAGTTTATTTTTATTTTCTGTAGTACAAAATTTATTGTAGTACAAAAGCATGCTAGATACGCAATCCATGAACTCAAGGAGAAAATTACATGCCATATCAAAGATCCGCCCACTTTTAATGCAGTTCGGCGCAGGATCGGATATATGGATAGTCCGGTTATATCGGTATTTTTTTCCGACTCCCGAGAATATCGATATAACGAGACTTTACTGTATGTACATGATGAGTACATTTACTCCCATCACAAACTTTGGGTCTGCATTGCTACAACGCCTGGGTCTTCTTCCTATTTCCATCCATCCATCCATTTTCCTCCGCTTATCCGGGTCTGGGTCGCGGGGGCAGCAGTCTTAGTAGGGAAGCCCAGAGTTCCCGGTCCCCGGCCACCTCCTCCAGCTCCACCGGGACCGACACCAAGGCGTTCCCAGGCCAGCTGTGAGACATAGTCCCTCTAGCGTGTCCTAGGTCTGCCCCCGGGGCCTTTTCCCAGCTGGGCATGCCCGGAACACCTCACCAGAGAGGCGTCCGGGAGGCATCCAGACTAGATGCCCGAGCCATGTGAAGGAGAAGCGGGTCTACTCTGAGCCCCGCAAGGATGGCTGAGCTCCTCACCCTATCTCTTAGGGTGAGACCAGCTACCCTACGGAGGAATCTCATTTCATCCGCCTGAAATTCTAGTTGAAAAGTAAAACTCCTAGCTAGTAAATCCTATGCTAGTAAAGCCACTGCTATTTTTGATCTACAGGTAGTTTGTCAAATCCAAACAGCAGTCAAAAATCCTTTGTTTGAGTGCTTCTTACTTCTGCAAACTACAGTTAAATGTACATTTAAAACAATACACAATAAGTTATTGTTAAAAAATAACATGCATACATCCCTGATTTCTATCATGAATTCGATTGTTCCGATTGGTCATTTGCATCCTAGAGGAAAATGTGTTATGGGAACATGAACACACTGGAGGTACACCAGCAACCCGCAACTGATTCTGATTATTCTAGGCTAGCCATAGAAAGTAACTGGTAAACATTTAAAAACTTCTGATCCCAGTTGACATTCTGATGGAAAACCCAACACCAACTTGATGATTTTCAGATTCTTGAATAAAATCATATTAAAGGCGTGTAGATATTTCACCTTGGTGAGTTGAATCCGCTGTCAACAGTAACTGAGCTGGAGTCCATACTGTCCAGTCTGGCAGAGTGGGCAGACTGCTGATTCTGACTGGGTTCCGGAAGGTTCTCTTTAGCACCAGGGAAGGTGAGGGTTCTTTCAAACCTTCTCTGTAGATCCCTTTCCTTCTCTCTCTCCAATAGCCACTGCATCGTACCTGCTCCGCCGCCTCCCCTTCCAACAACCCCTCCTCCGGTTTTACCATCCTCGCCCCTGCTTTTCGTGCCTCCCTCCTCAAGTTCATCATCATCTGAAACATTGTAATAGTCAAAGGAGACCTCTGCGGTACTGGTTGTGGGTTCACTCCCCGGTATGGAAGCAGAAGGTGTCGCAACCAGAGGTTTGGGAGCGTCATAGGCCTCCTGGGAATCAAGTGCATCGCAGGATGAAGACAGATTGGAGGAGGTGAGGACAGGGGTTTTCCTCAGGGAGCTATATCCCGGCAAAGGAAGGCCAGGAGGGGGTTTGAAAAGAGTGTCTTTACTAAAGATCTCCTTACATTTTTCCTGACCGCTGTGGGGAGGTCGTCCGTTGGAAACAGGGGGATCTGGCATTGAGAGAGGTATTGGAGGCAGGCTGCCTCCTTTAGGTCCCGCTTTTGACAAGTCCTCCTTATTTTCCGGAGGATGCGGTGTCTGTCTTTCTGTTTGCCAGTCACCGCTGCCCAGTTTCAACCCTTCCTGGCTACTTCTGCCAAGAGTTCCCAGTGGACTCGGGGCTATGAGTACAGCCTCAGAAGAACCGGAGCACTGGAAGTAGCCATCAGCAGGGACAGAGTTGTGCTGTGGTTTAGGAGAATATGCTGGCAGACTGTCCCGACTCTTACATTTCTCTAAACTCCTGCTACCATCCAATCCGAGTGATTCCCCCGGCATCTTCGCCAAGGGGGGAGTGGTGTGAGGGTAGTGGCAGGAGCTCTTGTTGGCTCGTAAGGTTCCGTCGTCGGTATAATAACGACTTCGATCATCGTAGTAACTGGGTGGTCCAATCAAGCCGGCTCCGAGTGGCCCTTTTGAATTTTCCATAGATCTGGAACGTTCCTTGGCTTTATCGCTGCGTTCATTCCGGGATTTCCTCTCCTGCGTGTGAGAGTGTGAGCGGTGGACTTTGGAGTGGTGCGCTGATGGGCCGTGGCTCGGCTCCGGGAAAGGCATTTCTGTCCGTCGTTTGGCCAGCTCTCCAGACACATCCCATTCCGGCGTGACAGGTAAATGGGAGGAGTCAAGGATGTTGGGGTTGCTGTGTGCCAGATGAAGGCGTGTCCGTTGTCGTTCCATGGCAAGGGCATGTTCCCTCGGCGACCGAGCCAGTGACGATGAGTAGGCTCTATAGTCCTTGTCAGTCAGTTCCAAATGGGAACTCTCGCTGTGCTCACCACGAGACACCCTCGTCTTGCTGTGTGAGCGGCTAAGTTTGGTCTGAGATGGCTTCCGATGTCTGCCTCCGCTTCTTCTGCTTCTTGAACTGTGATTGGCTGACGAGGCTTTGCTCCTCTGAGCGCGCTCTTCTTCAAGACGCTTCATGACCGCTGTGTGCCGAGCAAGGTTCTCGACTGTGAGATCGGGGTTGATTCTGCGGATGATCTCCATCTCTATGTGACGTGGGAGCTGGCTGGGCGACTCCTCGTCGCGGAGAGGCCACTCCTCGGGCGGGAACTGTGCAGAGAAGGTGGCCAACTGCTTGGCCTTGTCTTTCTTAAAGCTGAGACGGAACAGCTTCAAACCGAACTTACGACTCGCTGTACCGCTTCCTGGTTGCTTCTCTTGCTCACCGGTCCCGCCTCCACCCCCTCCTCCTCCTCCACGATGCTTTGTGAGCGTGTCCGTCTTGAAAGGGAACCCGAGGGTGTTGCGGCTTTTTTCTGCGGTGCCTCCCGCTAGCTGAGGAGGCGACTGTGGAGAATGTGGAGACGAGTATGCTTCCCGGGGGTCTTTGGAGGATCTGTGTTGCAGAGTGTTGTGATGACTGGGGGGGTCGTCTCCACGATAGGTGTTGCTGTGAAAGGAATCCACGACTCCGCCGCCCCCGCTGTGGTTCTGGTTGGATTTTGGATGCGTTCTATCTCGAACGCCGCCAGAGGTGGACGGCGTGACGGTGCCGGAGAGCGGCGAGGTGCACTGCGTCTGCTGATTCTGCTGCTGATTCTGATGGCGGTCTGCGGATCGCTCATCTAAGTGGTACCACTTGGAACTGGTTCGTATTAGGCTCGGAGTGATGAAGTAAGTTTGAGGAGTTACAAGAAAATATCCGTCAGTTGTCGGGTAGATTTTGCGCTCGCGGACCAACATGTTGAGCGTGTGGTGCAGGACCTCCTCCGTCGGGGTGGGCACACCTGAGAAAAGTTAGAAACATGAACCAGTTAGCTATTTCACACAGTAGCGTAATCATTTGAATCTGGCTGCTCTGCACTTCAACATTTTTGCCGTTCTTCTGAAATATTGCAGATCAAACCAGATCCGTGTAGGACCTGACTCATAATTGTATCTTTTAGAAAACAGAACAGTTGAATCCATCATGAACCATCATGAATCATCAACGTTATTTCATTTTTTAATTTGGGGACTATTTGCTTAGCGAGTGATGACAATGTTAGCTGCCGTTTCACTGATGCTGCACCATTAGCCTAGAACAGTGATTTTCAACCACTGTGCCACGGCACACTAGTGTACCTTGAAAAACCGTCAGGTGTGCCGTGAGGAATTATCCAATATCACTTTTTATAATTAACATTTATTAATCATCATTTATGTCAATATCCATTATGTCAATAGTATACATTGACCCAAATATTCCAATTGCATTTGGTTTATTTGCTCAAACGGAAAGAATTGAACAGGGATGGAATATTCCTTTAACCAATCCGATTCAGGTATCTTGTACCCGCTCAAACGGAAATTTGTCAGGGTGCGTTCTTCTTCGTGGTGTTTTTCTTCTTCTGTTGTTTATTGGCGGTTGGCAAGCAGCTTTCGTGTGCATTACCGCCATCTGTGGAACAGAATCTAAACCCTTCTATACTTTATTCACAAGTGCAGTTTTATTAAAAAAGAAATCTATATAAAACATGTCCCGAGTTTAATATTATATTATATTAAAATATTAGATGGGCGGCACGGCGGTCGAGTGGTTAGCGCGCAGACCTCACAGCTAGGAGACCAGGGTTCAATTCCACCCTCGGCCATCTCTGTGTGGAGTTTGCATGTTCTTCCCGTGCATGCGTGGGTTTTCTCCGGGTACTCCGGTTTCCTCCCACATTCCAAAAACATGCTAGGTTAATTGGTGACTCCAAATTGTCCATAGGTATGAATGTGAGTGTGAATGGTTGTTTGTCTATATGTGCCCTGTGATTGGCTGGCGACCAGTCTGGGGGTCTGGTCGTACCTCGGTACCAGGGTGTACCTCACCTATAGCAATGATGTTATAAAAAAAAGTTATAATGTTATGAGAATAAAGTCAAATTATTTAGGTTATAAAACCGTAATTAAGAGAAACAATTTACAGGAACAAAATAAATAAATAAATAAATAAATAAATAAATGTAAAAAAAAACGCAGCAGAAAAAAAAACACTGTAATTTTAGTAAATAATAATTAGTAACAAAGTCAAATTATGTCATCAAGTCACAATTGTGAGGAAGAAAATGGAAGAAAGAAAAAAAACTGTAAAAAAGTCAGGATTTTACTATACATAAAAAAATATTCCTAATATATAAAATATAATAAATATATAAAATATATAAGTAATCTAATAAAAAATAAAAATATATAACATTAAGAATTAAAAAATAAATATATAACATTCCCCTACTGAGGATAAAAATGAATGGATGGAAAGTCCTAATATGATGAAAAATTTAATTTTAGTAGTACAGAGTTGCAATATAAAATTAGAAAATTAGGGGAAGTTATAATATTATGGAATAATGTAATAATATTACGAGAAGAAAGTGTAAATAGTTGTAATTGGCGACTCCAAATTGTCCATAGGTATGAATGTGAGTGTGAATGGTTGTTTGTCTATATATGCCCTGTGATTGGCTGGCGACCAGTCCAGTGTGTACAGCTGGGATAGGCTCCAGCACCCTCCGCGACCCTCGTGAGGAAAATGAATGAATATTTCACACTGTTATTTATAGGCTGTGTTACAGTAAACATGTTACAGGTCAGGCAGGTCTCTGTCGCCCTCTTGCGCTGTCCCTCTCTCTGTCGGTCTGGGAGTATTACTCTCACTTACATCACAGCAGCCTCTCAGCCCAGGCAGCATGATGCAACACGATGCAGACAGACAAGCTGCTGCTGCTGTAGTGTGTATGCATGCATAACACACACACACACACTTCTCTTAATTACTTACATTTTGCCTTTGGACTGTTGGAAGCACAATTCCACACACTACATTCTAGCACAAATAAACACAAGACACTTGCAGCTTTGTCATGATTTTTGGGCATTTTCGCTAGTTTACACAGAACACAGGCAACGACATTTCGTTGGCAATTTCACTGCTGTGTTATTGTGCCATGACAATAAAGAAAGTCTATGTCTATGTCTAACCCTGCCATTCTCGCTTCAAATTATCTGCGTTCACTTGTGACAAAACTCATGAATAAGCACTAATGTATGCCTCACAAACTTATTATAACACATTTAATGTATACAATTACAGGCATTCACCAATAACATGGGAATTTTTAATGCAGTGGCAGTGTCTGAGAAAGCTAAAACTAACTATGGCACGTTCAAAGACTGCTGAAGTACGTAAGAAATCTCAACACATGATGAAAAAACATCATCAGTGAAGCATAAAGACGCTATACGTTTTACCTGTATTATCATGTATTAATAAATTATTACCAACTTATGGTGAACGAGGCCCATTTTCAGAGAATTTTTTTTTTCTCAAAAATCCACAAAATGTATGGAGTTGTGAATGCTGAATCGTGAATATATACGGGGATACACTGTACTGTATATGTCAGTGTTTTTTCAACCTTTTTTGAGCCACGGCACGTTTTTTTACATTGGAAAAATCTTGTGGCACACCACTAACCAAAAATGTTACAAAATGTCACCACGACCTCACACGTGCATCAATAAGTCTATGGGAGGAACAAGGTAGGTGTTGCCACACGGACCAATATTACATTGCTCTGCCAGTCTTTACACCACAGACACTCCACAGTAGCCACGTTTTTACATGACCACTTTTTCTCTTTCCGAATGACCTTTCGGGAAACAATGGTATCCATAGAAAGGAATATTCCAATCTCTTGTCTACATGCGTCGTGAAAATCAACCAGAATAGTCAATGGGTCATGTGCGGTAAAACGTAAACACCAACATCACGTGATACCGGCTTCCCCGAGTTTTTCTTTCACTTGTTGGAATAACTCTGTATTGCCAGTTTTTCGTCTGTCCAGTCTTGAAATTTAGTTTGAATCAAAAACAAACTTTGCTCAGTCCAGTGCCGATTGCTGGCTTCTATTTTTAAAACCAAAGAACGTCTGGATCTGCGTGTTACGTCATATCTGAGCATGCGCTGAAAGAACGCACCCGGGATAAATTTAAACAGGAAAAGATCACATTCAATCTTGCTGACACAGTAAAGTCTCGTTATATCGATATCGGTTATAACGAATTACTACTTATTACGATACTATTTTCATTTCCCGGCAAATTTCTAGTCTTTTATGATATAATTAGTTCCGTTAGTACGATACCCGGTTATTATGATAATCCGGTTACTACGATGCCCTTTTCATCTCCCGCCAGCCAATTTGGTCTGCTTATATCGATACAAAAGCAGCTTAAATCAATCTTTGCTTAAGGATTTCAATACTAGGAAATGTTTGGAATTGACAAGTATCAACAGTATAAATGATATGACGACCTGAAATAATCAGGATCAAATTATCAGAATTGCTAAAATGACCAATCATTGTGCTGATGCTGATATCAACTCAAGCCCAATAGCAGCAGCTTTGCACACAGCTTTGTGTGTGTGTGTGTGTGTGTGTGTGGTTTAGGGTTTCTGTGTTGCCTTTCATTACATCATACAAACGCCGCTGCTTTGGTGACATGATGCAAGTTCACTAAAGAGGGAAACCCAGAGCTGATTACCAGACTAACACACAGCAACAGACTAAAGCTGTGTAAGTGTGTGCTCTTGTGTGTGTGTGTATGCCTGACTGTGACGATGCTTTGAGAAATACAACCTCCAAAATTGACACCAATAAATGAAATGTAAACATTTTACAATCATTTGGGACTATAAGGCCTAATCACGCCGTGCTAAATGCAGTCTTCTCCTGTCAGTATGAAAACTTTTGACTTTCATGATGAATGGATTTTTTTACATCATGTAGTACTTCACAAAATACACAAACAGGCAGCTGATTTATGATGTTAGTAATGTCAGCTTTTGAAACGAACTTGGGTGTTACCTGGAAAACATGTCTGCAGATGTTCAGTTAGGGCCTCCTGAGTTACAGGCTTATGAGTGGAGTTCATAGCAGAGATAGCCAATAGCAGTACTTCTCCCAGGGGGATGAACTGCGATTGGCTGATAGGGGACATACTGATGGGCGACACATCACCTGTGAAAAGAGACAAGCATGTCACAATCATTAACGGATTGGCTATAACATAACCAGTGAATAGCAATAACAGGCCGTATTCAACTACAAAACAACATGATTTATTAATCAATATATTTTGAAACAAGACAAGAGTGAAATCATGAAATTTAAAGCACTAAGTGGAATGGGATTACTGTATATGCTAGGGACGCCCCGATCCAATCTTCAGGATCAGGTTCGCCTGCTGATACACTGTATTTTGAAGATTAGATATTTATAGGTTATCACATGGTTTGTCTGGTATCAGGCCAGGTATCATGCCCCCAAGTGTCAGTATCATGATACTGATACTGGCACACGGGGGCATAATACTTATTCTTATTATCACATACTACAGTATTAATTGTACCCTGTACCCTAGAAACCGCCCATGAATGATACGGGAAAAGGCCGAAATGATACTGTGTCAAAGCCCAGGGCAGTGATACTGATAAAATATAGAGTTTAACCATGTCCAGTATCAGCCCCCGTAGCTGTCCACTCAGAGCGCGGTGCTCTGGTATCGTGCCCGTGAAACAACCAATCAGAGAATCACACTGTGATAAAATATTATTGTTGAAATATTTTTGCAATTATTGTGTTTACACTGTTTAGATATAATACATGTAATAAACTGAACATTTTCTGGAAACAAAATGGTCTTTTGATTAAATAGTACGTGATAATAAGCTCATTATTAAACAGTATGTGATAATAAGATCATCACATGGTTTGTCTGGTATCAGGCCCGGTATCATGGGGGCTGATACTGGACATGGTTACACTCTATATTTTATCAGTATCACTGCACTGGGCTTTGACACAGTATCATTTCGGCCTTTTCCCGTATCATTCATGGGCGGTTTCTAGGGTACAGGGCCAATTAATACTGTAGTATGTGATAATATCAGCCACAAGATTGGGTTGATCCGGTTGCCATATAAAGTTTGTAACTCTGCATAACACTCCAATACGGCAGGTGCGATAATAAGCCTCAAAGCTGGTTGCCACTCCTGACACAAAAAGAAGAAAACACAACACCCCCCATTCAGACATGACCGGTGAAGTTAGTTTCACTTTGGATATTCGGCTCCGTAGCTACACATGTAGTTGCCCACACTGTGGCCGGACTGCTGTGTCATTGTGCGGGGAGCTCACGCTACGTGGCGGCCACATGGTAGTCACTCTCCAGCCAGATATCACTTATTGTCATGTCATGGTTTCACCTTAGCCACCCCATTGAAAAATGCTGGTTGTTTATGCTAGGGGGCTGCCAATAAATTACTATTGTGCTGAAGAGAGTTTGTAAAAAAATGTCATATATTCTAAAAGGACCAGGGTTTGATTCCACCCTCGGCCATCTCTGTGTGGAGTTTGCATGTTCTCCCTGTGCATGCGTGGGTTTTCTCCGGTTTCCTCCCACATTCCAAAAACATGCTAGGTTAATTAGCGACCCCAAATTGTCCATAGGTATGAATGCGAGTGTGAATGGTTGTTTGTCTATATGTGCCCTGTGATTGGCTGGCCACCAGTCCAGGATGTACCCTGCCTCTCGTCCCAAGACAGCTGGGATAGGCTCCAGCACCCCCTCGTGAGGAAAGAGTGGTTAGCATGCAGGCCACACAGCTAGGAGACCTGAGTTCGATTCCACCCTCAGCCATCTATGTGTGGAGTTTGCATGTTCTCCCCATGTCTCCAGGGACTCCGGGTTCCTCCCACATTCCAAAAACATGGCGACTCCAAATTGTCCATAGGCATGAATGTGAGTGTGAAAGGTTGTTTGTCTATAAGTTGCCCTGTGATTGGCTGGCGAACCAGTCCAGGTTGTACCCCACCTACGACCCTAGTGACGACCCGAGACAGCTGGGATAGGCTCCAGCACCCCTTCGTGAGGAAAAAGTGGTAGAAAATGAATGAATAAATGAATCTTCAGCTGTGGACGAGTGGTTAGCATGCAGGCCACACAGCTAGGAGACCCGAGTTCAATCCCACCCTCGGCCATCTCTGTGTGGAGTTTGCATGTTCTCCGGGTACTCTGGTTTCCTCCCACATTCCAAAAACATGCTAGGTTAATTGGCGACTCCAAATTGTCCATAGGTATGAGTGTGAATGGTTGTTTGTCTATATGTGCCTTGTGATTGGCTGGCCACCAGTCCAGGGTGTACCCCGCCTCTCGCCCGAAGACTGCTGGGATAGGACACCCCCGCGACCCTCGTGAGGAAAAAGCGGTAGAAAATGAATGAATGAATATTCAGTTTCCCAAAATCATGTTTTTTAACAAAAGCTTATTATATAAAAAAAGGCAATACCATAACAAAAATAGGATTGGATGAAGCCAAAAATGTGGATCGAGGCATCGCTAATATATGCTTTTTTATGCTTTAATAAAGTACTGCTTGTTTTGCTGTGACTCTTTCCATTGCTGCATTTCATCGTTACATCTATTTCACTCATTTCTGCTAATTGCCAAAAAAAAAAAGAAAAAAAAACCCAGACAGACAGTTTCATTGCAGATAGTAAGCAGTGGACATACAACACATAAATGCTACAGGAAACATCAACACAGTAACCAAAATAGTTGTTTTAAATGAGTATTTTCCTTGCTTTGTACCAGTATTCCACTCTCTCATTTAAAAAAAAACACAGATGCAGATACGGAAGAGCCATTTTGGTGGAGCAGCTGTTAGCTTGCAGACCCTGCCTTCTCCATTTTTACTAGTGTCCAAAAAAAGCTACGGGGGGGGGGGGCACTCGTGGACAAAATACTAACTGAACGTAAAACACAAGGCTATATAGGTGAGGAGGGGGAAAGCAGAGTGAAAAATGAGGGTAGATTAGTGAGGAAAAAGTGGAGCGAATAAAGAATGAGTAAGCCAGGAAGCCATTGATCGTCCATGTCTCTCTCACTGCAGTGGTAGTAAACAATCAAGCCGGCCTCCTTTGTCCACAGCACTAAACCACACCCCCCTCCTTTTGTCATGAGCTCCCTACCCTCTCTTACCATTCATTTATTTCATTACATAGCTCGTAATTTCTCCTGTTGTGGCTACAATACGTATTCCGCATATCTCCGACTGTATGTTCGCATCTCGTATGTTTCCGCCTCCGTCTTGCTAGCTCTGCACAAGCCGCGATGCTGCTATGCTAACATGCTAACTAATAATGTCAGAGTGAAACACACGAAGCAGATTCATACCTTGGTTAATCGTCTTCCTCTCTTTACGCCAAAAATAGAATTCCCTTTAAAAAAGAGGAGGGGGGTCTGATGATAGCACAGCTCTTTTTCTCACACACACACGCTTGCTAATGCTACTCACTGTCTCTCTGTCTCCCTCTCTCTTTCTCTCTCACACACACACACACACACACACGCTCCGAGCAAACACACACACAGACTTTTTACGTCCTCCACTCTTCTCACACGCACACACTCGCTGGTCCCCTCCCCTCTTTTCCCACACACACAAATGCGCATTCACTGAAGGACTACCCACAATCCTTTGCGCCAAACAAAGAAAAGGGGGTGTGACCAATCACATACTGCCTCACTCTGCATCTGCGCCTTACCCGCTCCCCCCCCTCCCCTTCTTTCACTGTGTAATGCTCACTGGCATACAAGCTTGTAGGCGGACTGCTGAGAAGGTTGTCATGACAACGCATCCCAAGATGCTCTTTCGTGCCATCACTCGTGTGTTCGTACACACACACACACACACACAGTCATACAAGCAGTCGGTCTTTTCTCTTTTTTAGAAGCATGTGGTGTGTGACGGTGTGTAAATGTGCACAAGCTCTGGGGAAGCCGGTGTTGCAGAACTGCAGCTGGATTCTGGTGTGACCCAGTTTGAACACTAAGAGTGTAGAATGTAGGACACACACAAATACACATAATATATAACGGTGCTTTCAAATGCTCCCTGGTAAAAAAAAAATTGTCCATTTATCAATATGATTTGATTGGAGGCGGCGGCACGGTGGTGAAGTGGTTAGCGCGCAGACCTCACAGCTAGAAGACCAGGGTTCAATTCCACCCTCGGCCATCTCTGTGTGGAGTTTGCATGTTCTCCCCGTGCATGAGTGGGTTTTCTCCGGGTATTCCGGTTTCCTCCCACATTCCAAAAACATGCTAGGTTAATTAGCGACTCCAAATTGTCCATAGGTATGAATGTGAGTGTGAATGGTTGTTTGTCTATATGTGCCCTGTGATTGGCTGGCAACCAGTCCACGGTGTACGGTTGCCCGAAGACAGCTGGGATAGGCTCCAGCACGACCCTCGTGAGGATAAGCGGTAGAAAATGAATGAATGAATGAGTTCTCCTATTTTGTGTGGAAGTGGTAACTTTTTGGCTTCTTATTTTGTCTTTCCCCACCCTCGGCCATCTTTGTGTGGAGTTTGCATGTTGTGAATGGTTGTTTGTCTATATGTGCCCTGTGATTGGCTGGCAACCAGTCCAGGGTGTACCACCAGGGTTCAATTCCACCCACATTTTCTCCGGGTACTCCGGTTTCCTCCCACATTCCAAAAACATGCTAGGTTAATTAGTGACTCCAAATTGTCCATAGGTATGAATGTGAGTGTGAATGGTGGTTTGTCTATATGTGCCCTGTGATTGGCTGGCAACCAGTCCAGGGTGGACCCCGCCTCTCGCCCGAAGACAGCTGGGATAGGCTCCAGCACCCCCGCGACCCTCGTGAGGAAAAAGCGGTAGAAAATGAATGAATGAATGAATTTAATTGGAGGCATTCACAGGGGTTATGCAGGTATTCAGCGGTACCTCGGGTTTCACTGAAGATTTCTGCCAAAAATATCTGGTTTTGAACACTGTCTCAGCTGTCGCAAAGCCAAACATTGCTCCGAGCAAATAAGTCAGTTTGCACATGTAGCAATCGATGGTCTCAAGTGCCCGAACAAAGAATCCCACGCACAGATGTCTGTGTTATTAATAGGGGTGCCCCGGATGCAACTTTTGCACTTCAGATCCGATTCCGATATTGCAGCCTTGAATATCAGACGTTATCACATACTACAGTATTAATTGGCCCTGTACCCTAGAAACCGCCCATGAATGATACGGGAAAAGGCCGAAAATGATACTGTGTCAAAGCCCAGGGCAGTGATACTGATAAACTATAGAGTTTAACCATGCCCGTGAAACAACCAATCAGAGAACAGCTCACGAGTGCTTAGTGCCTAGTGCTTCTCCAGTCACCAAAAAACCCAAACTTGATTAATGGAACTTTAATTGTCAGACATTGATAAGACTGTTGATCAAATATTATTGTTGAAATATTTTTGCAATTATTGTGTTTACACTGTTTAGATATAATACATGTAATAAACTGAACATTTTCCGGAAACAAAATGGTCTTTTGATTAAATAGTCTACCAGCAGTTTGAAAGTAATCTCTTGGTGCATAATACAACAATCATTGTTATATTCCAAAAATATAAAAAATATGCATAAAAGCAGCTTTGAATTCATATTGGAAATCAGCTTTTTTTGTCAGAAATCCACATACTAGATCTGTTGAGTCAGACTGAGTGCTCATTGGTCCATGTGATCAAGACTGAACCTAATCCACAGACAGGAGGACTGGTGCTTCTCCCACAACATGTAAGGATAATTTACTGCCAACGAGAGGTTGTTATAGTAGTGTGCATGCATGCATGTGTATGTGTGTGTGTGTGTGTGTGTGTGTGTGTGTGTGTGTGTGGGAGAGAGCATCCAGCTGTGCCCTGAAAGGGCATACAGATTTGAACAGCTGGGTATGGACATAACCTCTGCTCTCTTCGTTGCACTGCAATAAGGACTCCCCTTCACAAACCAAGGCACATGTCCAGTAAGTCACAGAAGTAGGTACACCCTCTCACAAAAATATATCAATAACCTCACAATAAATAATAAACAATTCTCTCTCTACCAAACAAATCATCATGACAAGAAGGAAGTATTTGTGTGGGGAAGTATTTCCCTGCCGGACTGCTCAATCGTAACGTAAACAAAAAACGTCTCTTCTATGCAGCAGGAAACATTCATTCATTCATTTTCGAGAGGCGGGGTACACCTTGGATTGGTCGGCAGCCAATCACAGGGCACATATAGACAAACAACCATTCACACTCACATTCATACCTATGGACAATTTGGAGTCGCTAATTAACCTAGCATGTTTTTGGAATGTGGAAGGAAACCGGAGTACCCGGAGAAAACCCACGCATGCACGGGGAGAACATTCAAACTCCATACAAAGATGGCCGAGGGTGGGGAAAGACAAAATAAGAAGCCAAAAAGTTACCACTTCCACACAAAATAGGAGGAGAACTCATTCATTCATTCATTTTCTACCGCTTATCCTCACGAGGGTCGTGCTGGAGCCTATCCCAGCCGTCTTCGGGCAACCGTACACCGTGGACTGGTCGGCAGCCAATCACAGGGCACATATAGACAAACAACCATTCACACTCACATTCATACCTATGGACAATTTGGAGTTGCTAATTAACCTAGCATGTTTTTGGAATGTGGGAGGAAACCGGAGTACCCGGAGAAAACCCACGCATGCACAGGGAGAACATGCAAACTCCACACAGAGATGGCTGAGGGTGGGATTGAACTCAGGTCTCCTAGCTCTGAGGTCTGCGTGCTCACCACTAGACCTCCGTGCAGCCCAGCAGGAAATATGACCTACAAAAAAAAGTGTCAGTCTTAGCTATATTTTGGTGGTGGATAGCATACATTTGTGTATATTTTTGTTTTAGGTGGCTAGTGGTTAGCATGTTGGCTACATAGGATTGTGTGTCTTGCTTTTACTGTGGATTTACATTGTTTTTAGTTAGAATTTGATCTACTATAACAACCGTTATCCTCTTTGGTAGCTTTTATGTTTTTTTTTTGTATTTTTTTTGTATATAAAAATAAAAATAAAACTTCCCGCCCACTCCGCTGTGATTGGTCCCACTCAGCTTGTACCCAGCACGCCCATATAAGTAAGTCCAGATCACTGTGACGTCACAGAAAAAAAACCAGAGCCATGCCAATCTTCTTTCAGGGCTCACTTCCAAATTCCCAAGCCTCATTATCTAAAACTTTGGCATGGTTTAACCAGCAAATACAACATTTATACGCCAGAAACGTGGACAAAGTATAATAGTTCCCCTTTAATTTGTTCCAAAAGGTCAGACAAAAACCAAAACGTAATTTTCCTAGTATAGGAAATGATGTAAATCCAACTAATTCCTTCCAGGCGCCCATAAAAAAGCAGAGAGGGAAGCGGGGAGAGGAAAGACAGCAGGGGATCCACACAAACAACAGCTCCAAATCTTCCATTGTTTGCGATCTGTTTCGTAAACACCTTTAGCAATATTAGCTTCCGTGAGCTCTTATTTATAACTTATTGTTGATGCGGACTAGCTGGTGTAATATTCTTATTTGACTTATTTGAGCACCCCCGCAACCCTCGTGAGGATAAGCGGTAGAAAATGAATGAATGAATGAGTTCTCCTCCTATTATGTGTGGAAGTGGTAACTTTTTGGCTTCTTATTTTGTCTTTCCCCACCCTCGGCCATCTCTGTGTGGAGTTTGCATGTTCTCCCCGTGCATGCGTGGGTTTTCTCCGGGTACTCCGGTTTCCTCCCACATTCCAAAAACATGCTAGGTTAATTGGCCACTCCAAATTGTCCATAGGTATGAATGTGAGTGTGAATGGTTGTTTGTCTATATGTGCCCTGTGATTGGCTGGCGACCCCGCCTCTCGCCCAAAGACAGCTGGGATAGGCTCCAGCACCCCCCCCCCCCCCCGTGACCCTTGTGAGGAAAAAGCGGTAGAAAATGAATGAATGAATGAAAACTGGCGCAATGGAAAACCAAGGTTCCTGGATGGCACGTTGCTGTGTGAAAGTGCAATATCCTAATTCAATGGTTTCTATGTCAAAAAAAAAAAACATACAGGCAATAATGATGATGTCACAGCCATGCTTGCTGTTGTTGACTCTCCTGAGTATAAAGCGTCACCGACACATACACGTACATGCACGCCATCAACATGAAGCTTCTAGCCAAGCCCTTTCACCGTACTGTAAAATAATGCTCCTCACCTCTAAATCGGGCCCTTCACAGAACCTCAAGGGCATCTTCTATCACTATACAACTCATCCGAGGACCTCCAGCCCACAGAGAGTCAGCATATGTTACAGACACAAAGCCTTCAATGCTACTTCCTGCTTTTAGACTTGATCCCAGGAATGTGCCAAGCATCTGCAAAGCCTGAAATATGAGGTCTTGCATAAACGCGGTCTGAATTAGTTTTTAATATGAAATATTTGTGAAGAGGATAAGAGTTGTATCGGCGTGTGGAAGCAAAGGACAGAGCCCTTCTGACCTGTTTGTCCCTCCACAATACATACATTGTTATACAGTAAACCTCGGATATATCGGATTCAATTGTTCCCACTGGTTTTGTCCGATATAAGCGAAATCTGTTATATGCGTATACCGGAAAACGTCCGTTTTACGCATATATCGGATTTTATCCGTTATAAAAAGGCACTTCCTTGACTATGTTTCCAATGTACCTGGACTGGGCAATGAAAAGAGACGTAAGGTAATGAGAATTGAACTTTATTGGACTCTGAGCATAACAAATTGTTAATTAAGCTAGGCCCTGTTACGCCCGTCAGGCCTACGTTATTTCCAATAGTGAGGTTAAGATCTCATTCACTGCTGTGCTAGTATTATTGACGTCACTCACTTTTATATTTGTCCTAAATCTGGATAATAAACGTGAATATAAATCGCGCAGGCAACGCTGCAAATGACGTCGTATAGCGACCTGTCACGATTCGGCGAATCGGAGCGCCACGATGCAGCCATCCGATATATGCGAGGGAAATTTAATGGAAATGCATTGGAACGGGACTGGAGATTTTGTCCGAAATAGGCGAAATCCGTTATAAAAAATCCGATATATGCAATGAATTTTTATTGGAAATGCATTACAGAAAAATTGGTTCTTTTTTATCTGTCCGTTGTGAACGAATTTCCGATATATCCGAGTCCGATATATCCGAGGTTTACTGTATATATATATAAAGTTACTGCTACTTAAAAGTTGTGTGCATTGTTATTATAATTAAGTAGACAACAAATTAAACTAATTTGAATAAAATGAAGGTGGCACGGTGGTCTAGGGGTTAGCGCGCAGACCTCACAGCTAGGAGACCAAGGTTCAATTCCACCCTCGGGCATCTCTGTGTGGAGTTTGCATGTTCTCCCCGTGCATGCGTGGGTACTCCGGTTTCCTCCCACATTCCAAAAACATGCTAGGTTAATTAGCGACTCCAAATTATCCATAGGTATGAATGTGAGTGTGAATGGTTGTTTGTCTATATGTGCGACCAGTCTAGGGTGTACCCCGCCTTATGCCTGAAGACAGCTGGGATAGGCTCCAGCACCCCCGCGACCCTCGTGAGGAAAAGCGGTAGAAAATGAATGAATGAATAAAATGATGAAGTCAGTTGACTTAACATATTTCTTTGAGTTACCAACTTAAAAACTTGTCCCTTTTAATGATTACAATTATTCAGTAAGCATTACTTAAAATAAGCTTTGAGTGAAGAGAAGCTAATTTGTGCAATGCAATATTGTTTGTTGGTTCAAAGCAATTTCAAATTAAGTTGTCATAACTAAGAAAGACTAATGGAAATTGTTGCGTTGATTTTTTTTTTTTGAGGCTAAAACATTTATTTTTTTGAGTGTGTGTCCATAACACTTAAGAAGCCAAATACAATCCCCCTTGGTGATGTGTGGATAGTACCTGTGTGAATATAAGCAGGCGGACTCTGACACAGATAGGGTGCGGGATAGTGGTTCTTCTTTCTGTGTTTGTGGATTCGGTAGTCCTTCTCACTGTGAGAACGTCGGTTCCTGTGAGGATCTGCACAGGCCGCCAGTGGCAACAGCCGTTCCGACAGGTCAGAGCTGGGCCATGCCCGCCTCAGCGTGCTGCTGTGGGTCTTCTTCATCCTTTTACCACGCCGGAATGGCAGATAACAAAACAGGTGGGAATTGTTTCTACAATGCCGAGTCAAAACAAGCGAGTGGAATATCTCAGCCAAAGAACAAACCAAAGGCTTGATGTCTGCAACACATCACGTGAATTCCATTCTGCAGGGCTTGCGGATTAAATTAATAAATGAAAATCAGACCAGCATTGTGTTGTGGGAAAAAAAAATACACTCCAGGTTTTGGCAGCCAGCATCATGTCACGGTTAACACGAGCAAAAGATTCATAAAGGCACGTTGATGCAGGGAATATATCCAGTATTGACTGCACAGCCCACCATTGCACAGTCAATGCCTCCAGTGTCACAAATATAAGAAACAAAATCCTGGTGCGATTAAAAAAGGAAGATTTGTATCTTCCTTTTCCCAAGCCGGAATGCAAAGTCAGTGTATGACGCTGTTGGGTCCCTGGGAAGGGAAAACCGATGAATCCCAGAAAAGCCTGTGCAGCCAAGCGAGGGAAGAAGGGAAGGTGGGAGGGCGTGCTAATACAAAAGAAAGCCAGCCAAGAGAGAGCGACAACAACAAAACATCCATGGGAAACCCACATAAAGCTCCTCGCTTCAACATGTACCCATCCACTTTGCTCCAGGATCGTGTTTAAAAAAAAATAAAATAAAAAAAAAACACTTTCAACCTTCAGGGAAGAAAATGTGTTGCTATGTGACAACGGCTACAGTTGAACAGAGAGGAATGATGGAAGTCGAAACCGAGAAAAATCTGCAAAATAAAAATAAACAGCGTGGAGCGAAAGCTGTCTCCACTTCCCCTTTGTCTTCTCTTTCCTCCCTTCACCCTCCGCTGTGCTCAGTGTTGTGAGAGAGGAGCATGGCGAGGAGGGGCAGAGACATTCTTGTCAGCCCACCCCCTTGTTCCCCCTGATGCAAAAGCTGGGAGCTGCTGCCCATTCATAGAAAACACGCCTATCCTAAAGCCGAGCCAATGCACCCATGCACTAATATATTGTATGTGTCTTTATGCTATGCCTTCAATATTGCTGTGTTAGTGCAATTTCCAGTCTTATTTCACATTGGTCTGATTCTTTATATTGTGGAAGGCTGCCATTAATTACTTGCAAGAGGCATGACTGCGTGAAGTACAGTAAATCTCGGATATATCGGAAATTCGCTCACAATGGACAGATAAAAAAAGAACCAATTTTTCTGTAATGCATTTCCAATAAAAAATTCATTGCATATATCGGATTTTTTATAACGGATTTCGCCTATTTCGGACAAAATCTCCAGTCCCGTTCCAATGCATTTCCATTAAATTTCCCTCGCATAGGACAAGCGAGGAAAGGAATGAAACAGACAGGAATCCTAATTCTATGTTACTGACAGATGTAACAAAAAAGGAAATCATCGACATTGTCAAAAATTGTAAAGCAAAAACATCAACTGATTGTAATGTCATCGAAATGGACACTATAAAAACGGTAGTTAACAACATCGTACAACCGCTGATGTACATCAGCAATTTATCTTTTCAGACCGGAAGATTTCCCCCAAGAAATGAAAACAGCAAAGGTTGTTCCAATTTTTAAAAATGGTGATAAACACCAATTTACAAACTATCGGCCAGTCTCCTTACTACCACAATTCTCCAAAATTATTGAGAAGCTATTCAACAACAGGTTGGATAAATTTATTAATGCGAACAAATTACTATCAGAAACTCAGTATGGATACAGAGCTAATATTTCTACCTCCATGCCACTGATTAAAATTATGGAGGAAATCACCAACGCTATACAGTAAAGTCTCGTTATATCGATATCGGTTATATCGAAGTACTGCTTATTACGATACTATTTTTATTTCCTGGCAAATTTCTAGTCTTTCATGATATAATTAGTTCCGTTAGTACGATACCCGGTTATTATGATAATCCGGTTACTACGATGCCCTTTTCATCTCCCGCCAGCCAATTTGGTCTGCTTATATCGATACAAAAGCAGCTTAAATCAATCTTTGCTTAAGGATTTCAATACCCAAAAAGAACACGGCGAACGGCTGCTTCCAGTCAACTTTATTTTTCACACTTCCACCACCAGAGCACAGCACACACACCGATTCCCGCACTTCCTGGTTCACAGGTCATGCTCAACCCGCCCCACATAGCTGGCCAAACACATGCCTGCAACAGAAGCATTATTGCCCACTTTTAATGCAGTTCGGCGCAGGATCGGATATATAGACAGTCCGGTTATATCGATATTTTTTCCGACTCCCGACAATATCGATATAACGAGACTTTACTGTATATCAGAGGAAGTGTGCAGCCGCAGTATTCATGGATCTGACAAAAGCCTTTGATACAATCAATCATGACATCCTAATAACTAAATTAAAAAGGTACGTAATAAGAGGATTAGTTCTGAACTGGGTCAAAAGCTACTTAGCTGACAGGAAGCAATAAGTACAGCGAGGAGAATACACATCTGCAAGTTCATATATTACGTGCGGAGTTCCCCAGGGGTCAACACTGGGGCCAAAATTGTTCAACTTGTACATCAATGATATCTCCAAAGTAACGAAAGACTTAAAGCTGGTATTGTTTGTGGATGATACCACTGCTTTTTGTTCTGGAGGGAGTACAGACGAAATCATTAGAAAGGTCAGAGAAGAAATGGTCACTAAAAAGATGCTTTGATGATAATAGATTGTCCTTGAACCTAAGTAAAACTAAAATCATGCTGTTTGGTAACAGCAGAAAGGACACATACCAGCAAATACAAATAGACTGTGAGGACATTGAAAAGGTGAACGAAAATAAATTTCTGGGGATCACAATAGATCAAAATATGAGCTGGAAACCTCATATTACAAATATACAACATAAGGTGGCAAGAAATATTTCAGTATTGAACAAAGCAAAATTTGTTCTCAATCAGAAATCACTCCACACTCTTTATTGCTCTCTGGTTCTACCATATCTTACTTATTGTGTGGAAATATGGGCTAATAACTATAAAAGCAATCTTCACTCGCTAAATGTACTGCAAAAAAGGCCAGTAAGGATAATTCATAATGCCGCTTACAGAGAACATACTAACTCCTTATTTCTAAAATCACAAATACTTCAACTTGCTGATATAGTTCATCTTCAAACAGCTAAAATAAAGCATAAGGCTAAAAATAACCAATTACCTAAAAATGTCATCCAATACAATAAGAGAGGAGAAATATGATCTCAGGGAAGAACTACATTTGAAACACTACGTTAAAAAGCCATAGCATTTCAGTATGTGGAATCAAACTATGGAATGGATTGAGTAAGGACCTCAAACAATGCACAACAATGAGCCAATTCAAGAAACAATACAAGCAGTTGATGTTTGCTAAATACAAGGATGAAGAGTCTTGAACCAGTCATGATGTGCTATATATATCACTATATTGACACTTACTATGGTACCCATTATGTCATTGGATGCTCAGATCACCTTGTACTTCAGTACAAGGTGCATTATTTAAAAAAAAATTAAACTGTATTATGGAAAGCAGGAAGTGAACAAATGTAACAGTTACTGATTGTAAAAGTAACAGATGGAGGGGTAGGATTTAATAAGCTTTGCTTCTTCCTACTCCTTTTGGACATGTGAAACTGTGAACTGATTATGGGATGCACTAAATTGTAATCTGATGCATGTTCAAATGAAATAAAAACCATTACCATTCATCTAAAATGGCAGGTACTGAAGGGGTTGTCTTGAAAAAGTTTTTCTAAGTAATTTTCTAATATTCACTGGTTTTCCACAGAGTCAATCAAAGAAACCAAGTCAAATTCCGATCCATACATCCAGCATAGGGATGATGAAGTATGGTACTTGCATCCCATCATGATGTGTTGAACTGCCATCTGTTCAGCCATTTATAAGCATGCAAGTACATGCCCACGGTAGTGGGAAGAATAGGACCTTTAGTAATGTCACTGCTGCCTTTCTCTGCTTTAATTGGTAACTGGAGCAGAAAACGCTTCACACATACACACACCTGCATCCACACAAGCTAAATAAGTTTTTTTTTCATCATATAGTCACCAACCTAATCTTTGGGTAATGGCAAAACACATGACATCTTTCCATACACTATATGCATTTCGTTCCCATGGAAACAATATTATACAAGTATTCCCTTTCTGACTCTAACTTTATAAGAATTGTGACTTTATTTTCACACCTGTTTGAGATACAATGGGATCAAAAAGTGGTCAATGGTTAACCACTTCTGTGGCCACCACCAGGGGGCGCATTAACCCGTACAGAAAATGACTAAAATGGCTTTTGACATCTGTATACGGGTTTAATTGCGATACTTGCGCAATTCCTGACATATTTATAGTCCCACTTAAAATGAGTTACCGGAAACAGCGGAAACAGTAACGAGTACCCTTGAGTCCAGATTCATTGAAAAAAAAAAACCCGAGAGTTTTGAACGACTCGTTCATGAATCGCACATTTCATATAAGGCAGGTGTAAGCAAACCTTACCCAGATATTTGATATTGAATCCTCTGGGGGGGTTGAGGGATCTCCGCATCCATCCCTCCCTCAGGACCTCCAGGTGGTCCTCCTTGCCCTGTATGAGAAGCACATGCTCGTCTATCCATCCCAGGAAGAAAGTCTCGGACACAGCCTCAGTAATCCGTTGATTCCATACGTGATGCTGAGTATTTTCCGCTTTGAAATCGGCAAATATCTCATAGCCAGTATGGTGTCTCGGCAGCTCGTCGCTTTCCGACACGCCGGCCCCCAGCGCCTCCCCAGCCCCGACCCTGGACAACACTATGGCCAGTGAGTGGGGAGCTATCTGAAGGAAAGACTCCATGGTCTTAGCTGGCTTCCGGGTTCAGTGTTGTCATTGTATTTATTAGCTGCGTCCTACAGCATCGAGCAACAATAAGTCCATGTTTGCTAGCGGGGTGTGTGGCTAAGAGCTAACATGTTAGCCGCATAGCCTTCAAGTCATCAGCATCAAGCTAGCAGGCTAGCTGCCCTTATCTTCCTCAAGCCAAATGCATCCTCCTCCTCTTCAGACGTGACGTTTCGACCGCTGCGTGGCGTGAGTATTTACTCAAGACCGACGTGCGACGTAATCCACCTGAACCACGGGATGACATTCGTGGTTTTCGGTAGAAAAAAACACGTCGTTACAACAGCAGCCTTGGAACAAAGCTAGCAGGATGCTAACGCCCCCCTCCTTTCCCGCGTTGCCAGGCAGCATCAGATCTTGTGGGACGCCGGTGCCCCCTTTTTTCCCCCCGCCCTTTGCGATGCCGAAGGTGAGGGTGTTCTCCGGGTGAAATATAAACCCTGCTTGGTGCCTGGTATGAGGACACGGCTTGAGGTGTGGATCCTCATCCAGGTAAGGATACTATATGGTGGGTGGATCGATGCAAATATCGACACCGATGGTAAGTATCAGTTTCGGACCGATACAGGCTTGTTGATATCGACATTTTTCTGTTCTTGTCTGTTTATAGCAAATATGTTTGTTCAGATCGTTTTATTCTTGGCATTATATTTTTTATATTATATATTTATTGTTGAAACTTTGTAAAAAAAAATAAGGAATTGTATTATAGTTGACATTACATTGTCTTAGGCTATTTTATGTTTACATTTTTCACATATACGTTGTGGTTAAAAAAAATATTTGCCTAAATTTTTTGTCCTGTGTTGTACCCTGAATATAATTCATTCATTCATTTTGGAGCCTATCCCAGCTATCTTCGGGCGAGAGGCGGGGTACACCCTGGACTGGTCGCCGGCCAATCACAGGGCACATATAGACAAACAACCATTCACACTCACATTCATACCTATGGACAATTTGGAGTCGCTAATTAACCTAGCATGTTTTTGGAATGTGGGAGGAAACCGGAGTACCCGGAGAAAACCCACGCATGCACGGGGAGAACATGCAAACTCCACACAGAGATGGCCAAGGGTGGGGAAAGACAAAATAAGAAGCCAAAAAGTTACCACTTCCACACAGAATAGGAGGAGAACTCATTCATTCATTTTCTACCGCTTATCCTCACGAGGGTCGTGCTGGGGCCTATCCCAGCTGTCTTCGGGCGACAGGCGGGGTACACCCTGGACTGGTCGCCAGCCAATCATGGGGCACTTTTAGACAAACAACCATTCACACTAACATTCATACCTATGGACAATTTGGAGTCGCTAATTAACCTAGCATGTTTTTGGAATGTGGGAGGAAACCGGAGTACCCGGAGAAAACCCACGCATGCACGGGGAGAACATGCAAACTCCACACAGAGATGGCCAAGGGTGGGGAAAGACAAAATAAGAAGCCAAAAAGTTACCACTTCCACACAGAATAGGAGGAGAACTCATTCATTCATTCATTTTCTACCGCTTATCCTCACGAGGGTCGTGCTGGAGCCTATCCCAGCTATCTTCGGACGAGAGGCGGGGTACACCCTGGACTGGTCGCCGGCCAATCACAGGGCACATATAGACAAACAACCATTCACACTCACATTCATACCTATGGACAATTTGGAGTCGCTAATTAACCTAGCATGTTTTTGGAATGTGGGAGGAAACCGGAGTACCCGGAGAAAACCCACGCATGCACGGGGAGAACATGCAAACTCCACAGAGATGGCCGAGGGTGGGGAAAGACAAAATAAGAAGCCAAAAAAATACCACTTCCACACAAAATAGGAGGATAACTCATTCATTCATTTTCTACCGCTTATCCTCACAAGGGTCGTGCTGGAGCCTATCCCAGCTGTCTTCGGGAAACCTTACACCGTGGACTGGTCGCCAGCCAATCACGGGGCACTTTTAGACAAACAACCATTCACACTCACATTCATACCTATGGACAATTTGGAGTCGCTAATTAACCTAGCATGTTTTTGGAATGTGGGAGGAAACCGGAGTACCCGGAGAAAACCCACGCATGCACGGGGAGAACATGCAAAAAAAAACACAGTATTGGCTACACTGCAACTGTTTTTATTTTGTATCGAATCGATACCAAAAAGCACAGTATCTCCCACCTCGAAAAGGATACAGGCATTGACAGCAGTGATGGAAACTTCATTCATTTTCGTGACTGGAGTTCTTAGAAGTCACTTACAGAACTGAATCTGGATTTCCTCGAGTCATATCGAATTCAGTTCTCAAGTCACTCCAACAAGTCAAGGTTAAAAAAAAACAAAATGGTTGATGTATTTTTAGTTCATCAAAAGGCAGTAATACACTCTAAAAAGTAATTCAGAGTATCTGTTGACACTTGATTTTATACATGAATGCAATGTAAAAAATGTAATTATTTGATTTAGATACACTTTCTAAGCTAACTTTATTTTTTAAGTTATGTTCAAATAATAATAATGTTGGCTATTACATGGACTTAATTTTTTGTTGAGGCTAAACGTTTATTTTTTGAGTGTAAGTTCAATTCTATAAAAATTTGAATCAGTCTTTTCCACAGCAAAAAAAAAGTCATTGTGTGGACCTCACCATCCTACATAATTTTTTTTTATTTATTGGAATTATTTTCTCTATTTGCTCCATAAAAAAAACATGCAAGTTAATGGTTGGGTTATTTAAAAGAAAACAAAAATGCAAAAGATTGAATGAAGCCATTTAATTCATAGTTTGAACGTTTTTGCTCAAAAGACAATGTGTCAGTGTGTGTGCACGTTAGGGATTGCACTTTCCTTCCTTCACCAACTTGACACTTCTGTCGCGTCTGTATAGGTGAAAAGGCAGCCATGAGGCATTGAGTATCTGTGTATGACATAAAATGCAAAATGAGGACCTACCGGTTTGTCTGACAGAAGTCACACTCATTGCCATAGCTTTGTCCATCACTGCCGCACACAGGATTATAAATCTTGCTGCATGCGAGTCCATACTTCTTACAGACAGGCTTGACAAAAACAGATTTACATCATTAATTACCAGTCAAAAATCTTTTATTTGGGGAAAGAACTCCCAAATAGTGGCCATGTTGCCAACATTTAAATTAAAAAAATAAAAGATCTCACCTCTATGTCATCGTTTCCTGAAGACTGAGTGACGACTACACACATAAATTACAATTAAAAATCAGACATGATATAAACCTTTATGAAATGACTATATATAGTACAGAACACATGGAAAAGCATCATGTACTCTAAAAAGTAATTCAGAGTATCTGTTGACACTTGATTTAATACATAAATGCAATTTAAAAATGTAATTTAGATATACTTTTTAAGTTGCTAACTTTATTTTTTAAGTTATGTTCAAATCATAATGTTGGCTATTACATGAACTTAATTTAGAATGTCATATACACTCAAATTTTATTGTTGGGAAGCTTAAAACAAAATTCAAGTTGCCATGATTTAATAAAATTAGCTTGGTAACATAATATATTATATAAGTTGTGTGCATTGTTATTATAATTAAGTAGACAACAAATTAAACTACTTTGAATAAAATGATGAAGTCAGTTGACTTAACATATTTCTTTGAGTTACAAACTTAAAAACTTGTCCCTTTTAATTATTACAATTATTCAGTAAGCATTACTTAAAATAAGCTTTGAGTGAAGAGGAAAAGCTAATTTGTGCAATGCAATATTGTTTGTTGGTTCAAAGCAATTTCAAATTAAGTTGTCATAACTAAGAAAGACTAATGGAAATTGTTGCGTTGATTTTTTTTTGTTGAGGCTAAACCAGGGGTGGGCAAACTTTTACTATCTGTAAAATTGTCATGCAATCTGCTATTATTATTTATTATTTTATATTTATATTTAAATATTTAAAAAATAATAAAATATTATAATAATTACAATAAAATTAAAATAATAATAATTATATTATTATTATGTAAAATATGCAAATATAACAATAATATTATAATAATATAATAATTAGCATTAATATAATAATTATAATAATCATAGTAGTTCTGATAATAATTATAATAATCTAATACTACTACTAATAATAATAATTATTATTATGTGCTTGTGTCCCTTTTTTCAGGAGCACTTTGTAAACAACAGACCATGTCAAAAAACGAAATTGATAAAACCATCAAAAGGTTGGCTCAGGCCATGATGCCAGGTTGTATGTTGAGTTTAAATGAAATACTTTGGAAAGATTGGGCGGGCCGTATTCAAACACTTGGCGGGCCGGATGTGGCCCCCGGGCCGTAGTTTGCCCACCCCTGGGCTAAACATTTATTTTTTGCCATTGTAACAAATGTCACATCAGGTTTCACCATAGCAATTTTGAAGCAAGCTTTATAGAGATATTTTCCTAGCCTGTTCCTTATTAATTCATTGAAGAATTAACATTTCAATTTGTGATAGAATTGCTGAATGGGTTTAAAATGTGCTTTAATGGCGTTTGGAAATGACACTGCCATTTTGGGGAAGGCCCATCATCGCTGCAAAGTCACATGACTGTTACATGACAGCTGTTCCCAATAACTTAGGGACTTTTATTTAGAGTTCAATAAAGGCGTTTCTTCTTGGGACAATGATTTTTTGTGGCATTTTGATAAAAAAAAAAAAGTAAAAATCTTGTCTTACAATTGCTTATAAGATTAAATATTCGAATACTTCAGGTTTAAAAGACACTCAAAAAATAAACGTTTAGCCTCAACAAAAAAAATCAACGCAACAATTTCCATTAGTCTTTCTTAAGTTATGACAACTTAATTTGAAATTGCTTTGAACCAACAAACAATATTGCATAAATTAGCTTTTCCTCTTCACTCAAAGCTTATTTTAAGTAATGCTTACTGAATAATTGTTGTCATAAGGACAAGTTTTTAAGTTTGTAACTCAAAGAAATATGTTAAGTCAACTGACTTCATCATTTTATTCAAAGTAGTTTAATTTGTTGTCTACTTAATTATAATAACAATGCACACAGCTTTTTAAGTAGCAGTAACTATATATATATATATATATATATATATATATATATATATATATATATATATATATATATATATATATATATATATATATATATATATATGTGTGTGTGTGTGTGTATATTATGTTACCAAGCTAATTTTATTAATTTGTTTTAAGCTGAATTTTGTTTTAAGCTTACCAACAATAAAATTTGAGTGTATATGACATTCTAAATTAAGTTCATGTAATAGCCAACATTATTATTTGAACATAACTTAAAAAAATAAAGTTAGCAACTTAGAAAGTGTATCTAAATCAATTAATTACATTTTTTTTAATTGCATTCATGTATAAAATCAAGTGGTGTCAACAGATACTCTGAATTACTTTTTAGAGCAGGGGTGGGCAAACTACGGCCCGGGGGCCACATCCGGCCCGCCAAGTGTTTGAATACGGCCCGCCCAATCTTTCCAAAGTATTTCATTTAAACTCAACATACAACCTGGCATCATGGCCTGAGCCAACCTTTTGATGGTTTTATCAATTTCCTTTTTTGACATGGTCTGTTGTTTACAAAGTGCTCCTGAAAAAAGGGACACAAGCACATAATAATAATTATTATTATTAGATTATTATAATAATTATTAGAACTATTATGATTATTATAATTTTTATATTAATGCTAATTATTATATTAATTATATATAATATTATTGTTATATTTGCATATTTTACATAATAATAATATAATAATTATTATTTTAATTTTATTGTAATTATTATAATATTTTATTATTTTAAAAATATTTAAATATAAATATAAAATAATAAATAATAATAGCAGATTGCATGACAATTTTACAGATACAATAATACCAGGTGGACTGTTACGTGTAAAATATATAGTCTGCCCCCCCCCCCCCCCCCCCCCCGTAAATTTTGTCATATCAATGCGGCCCGCGAGTCAAAAAGTTTGCCCACCCCTGGTTTAGAGTGTAATAAGTAAATTCTAACTACCTACTACAATACTTATACTATACAAGTCCTCTTCCTCTGGTACTGGCGCTGTAACCTGTCTATCTTATTTACCCAGCATGTCACGAGAAACAAAAAAAAGTCCAGTAAAAGGTCACCAACTTACCAGCAAGCAGCAAAATAGAAGCAAAAAGTAGAAGCAGCTTCATTTTTTTCTCAGTCGTGTACGATGGCTGTATGCTCTCCACAACAGGCCAATGTTTTCTCATCCACCAGACAGACCGTCGACAGGTGGGATTTTTCAAGGCCAGGTGGGCGGGGCTTGTTAATCAGGCCAATCAACCATCTGGGTAAAAAAACAAACATGTCACTCATTGAATTTTTTCCATCTCTTTTTACACACACTAAACTAAGTATATGGATAATAATAATAACATACTCATTGATGGCATAATAGTTTGTGTGTTTATTTTTATGACCTGTTTGTGTTTCCTATAGGAGATCCCCGTGACTTCCATGACAGCAGAATATTCTGATTCTCATTCCGGCTGTATAAAAACCAGTTTTTCCAGTCAGTATTTCATACTTCCAGTTCCTTGTGACTGGAAGTGACTAACCCTAACCCGCTCACTAACCCCAACCCATTATTAGTATTAAAAAAATTACATTTAAGCAAATTGTACATCTATCTTGCCTAAATTCAGCATTTTTTTCAGCATTTCAAAAAAATCATAAAAAATTAAAAATTAACAAAAATACAAATATAAGGAATTAAAAGAGATTGAAAGACATCCAGTATGTGAAATATAGCATTCTACACTGGTCACTTGCTATCAGTAATCTTACATTCATGAGACAACAGACACCAGAAGACAAACAGGAAGTACAAAGTAAAGGAATTCCTCTAATGCTAACATTTTAAATGTCTTCCCCCGTTTATTTTCTACGGCTCTTATCCTCGCTAGGGTCGCGGTTATGCTGGAGCCCAGCTGTCTTTGGGCGAGACTGGTCTACTATATTGGGTAATATGAGTATAAGGGTGACTATAGGGGTGTTATTTAATGTATAGAGGGCTCTAGTAGTGTTAAAAAATGTATTCAGAAGGTTGTAGACAGGTTTTGTATGCTCAATGAAAGTATAAAAAATATTCAATTTGTAAAAAAAATTTTAGAAATTTTGTAGAAATTTTTAGAATAGGAATTCTGGACAACGTTATTACTATTATAGTTCATCATAATGAGAAACAAGCTCAATAAAAATATGAATAGGGTTTATCTGCCCCTGTGACACTATTACAGTCTTAAATGTCTTATTTTTTGTTATTAATTCTACTATTTTGCGTAATATTAGTATAAGGGTGACTATAGGGGTGTTATTTAATGTATAGAGGGCTCTAGTAATGTTAAAAAATGTATTCAGAAGGTTGTAGACAGGTTTTGTATGCTCAATGAAACTATAAAAAATATTCAATTTGTAAAAAAAAAATTAGAAATTTTGTAGAAATTGTTAGAATAGGAATTCTGGACAACGTTATTACTATTATAGTTCATCATAATGGGAAACAAGCTCAATAAATGTATTAAAAAATGCCTTAAAACTAAAGAAAATATAAATTGGGTTTATCTGCCCCTGTGACACTATTACAGTCTTAAATGTCTTATTTTTTGTTATTAATTCTACTATATTGGGTAATATGAGTATAAGGGTGACTATAGGGGTGTTATTTAATGTATAGAGGGCTCTAGTAATGTTAAAAAAAGTATTCAGAAGGTTGTAGACAGGTTTTGTATGCTCAATGAAACTATAAAAAATATTCAATTTGTAAAAAAAAAATTAGAAATTTTGTAGAAATTGTTAGAATAGGAATTCTGGACAACATTATTACTATTATAGTTCATCATAATGGGAAACAAGCTCAATAAATGTATTTAAAAATGCCTTAAAACTAAAGAAAATATAAATGGGGTTTATCTGCCCCTGTGACACTATTACAGTTTTAAATGTCTTATTTTTTGTTATTAATTCTACTATATTGGGTAATATGAGTATAAGGGTGACTATAGGGGTGTTATTTAATGTATAGAGGGCTCTAGTAATGTTAAAAAATGTATTCAGAAGGTTGTAGACAGGTTTTGTATGCTCAATGAAACTATAAAAAATATTCAATTTGTAAAACATTTGTAGAAATTTTTAGAATAGGAATTCTGGACAAAGTTATTACTATTATAGTTCATCATAATGGGAAACAAGCTCAATAAATGTATTAAAAAACGCCTTAAAACTAAAGAAAATAAAAACAAACACTAAAGAAAACAATACAATTGTTTGAGTGAAATCAAGTAATTTTCCAAGAGAACTGAAAAATGTAGATGTCCTCACTCTCATATGGACCTGATATTTATACAATGAATACAAGGATCGGTATTTGGATCGACCCGCCCAACCCGGAAGTCATGACTTTGCTGACTCTTCCTTGTTGTTGTTCCAGTATATGAACACTAGGTGGTGCTATGTGAATGCTTAATGCTATTAAATCATGACGCTCGTCCTCTGTCCGTCATACTAAATTGCTGTAATACTAATTACATAGCTTTATTTCTCAATTTAATGGTGCCTGGGGAAACACAGCATCAAAGCTTTGATATAACGTGATTAAACATACAATACCCATATATTTCATATTATAACGTCATCAGCCCAGGGTGTACCCCTCCTCTGATCCAAAGTCAGGTGGGATAAGATCCAGCTTACCCGTGTGACCCGACTGAGGACGAGCAGTATTGAAAATGGACTGATGGATTATAAACGTTTCTAACAGTGTCTAAACGTGGCAAAATAGAGCAGACTATTTGTCGGGTTGTCTAAAAACTATGTAAAGTTTTATATTTTATTCGTGTTTATTAATAAATATAATTGGCTGTCGTGTCTAACAATGCTTAAATATCATAGTAATTATATAGCTTAAGAACTACTTGCGCTATATATGATCATTGTCATGAACATCCGCCATGAGACCGAAGTCCATATTTCCCATAGTTCCTGAAGGGCCCATGCGCTATCAAACCTGAGCAGCGGAAAACAGCTGAGAGAAAGGGTAGAGAAGACAAAATGGCCGAGTGAACGGGTTGCGCTGTGGACCAACGGTTGCGACCCTTGAAGATAGTCCAGTAGATGTTTGGGACCGAAATGTTTGGATAGAAAAACATTCTCGCCGGGAACGTTATTATATTGTGGCGTTTCAGCCATAAGCTTTTGAGGTCGTTTTTTTTCAACGACGATCCTCGCGATAGCGTTAGCATTTAGCTAACGTTAGCTATTACTGGCTGGTCGTACAAGGCCGCAAGATCTTTCGATATAGATCCACTTGTATGTCGTTACTACCGCGTCATACAGTGTTTCTTCAAGGATTTCGTATTTCAACGAAGATCTTTTGCGGATGGTAGCATTAAAAAAGGCCAACAGACTGACATTTGTTTTCCAATTGGCGCATTACGTTAGCATAGTTTTGAAGTAGCTAACGCCAAGTGACTCAGGGCTACATTTATGTTTCACCAGTTTAGTTTACCCACAAAACTGAATTTCCTGAAGTGAATCGTGTGGCTGTTGTCATTTGGTGGATATTATGGCGAGCAGCAGCGGCTCGAAAGCCGAATTCATTGTCGGTGGGAAGTACAAGCTTGTCCGGAAAATTGGATCGGGGTCTTTCGGCGACATCTATCTGGCCATCAACGTCACAAATGGAGAGGTAATACGCTTTTCTAAATGTGTATACTAATTTGTCTACGTAAAATAGAACGTCAGTTCATTACACGTATTTAATTACACTATTAAACATACAATATTGTCAGGTTCCTTCCCCAATCCACAGTGGCTTTCCTTTGTATTACACATGATTATCCATAGTCCCATGTGTTCAACTAACGAATTAACTTGTTTTAGTTAATCTGTAATATTGTAGACAATGACATCGAATTTATTTCACACATGCTAAGAACAAATCTGACTGTCACCTGTTCCGTGTGTTATGTTTAGGAGGTAGCAGTCAAATTGGAGTCGCAGAAAGCCAGGCATCCACAGTTGTTATACGAAAGTAAACTGTATAAAATACTACAAGGTGGCGTTGGCATTCCACATATACGGTAAGGGCATTCTTGGTTCCATGTTTTGTTTCTGTAAACTAATGTTTTATTGTTGTGTAATCGCTCTTCTCCTAGCCAACTCCGTTAACAACGTTCTGCCTGTTATCGCTTGTAATTACTATACATTTATTCCACAACATCAAGTCGCAGTTGTATTAGTGATCATGTCAGTAAGATTATTTTGTTGTTTTTTTGTATAAATAGCAGCTGTTGCAGGCGAGGAAAGCTTTGCTATGTGTTGGAAATGGCCGCTCCTCTTTTGTTGTTCTCAACATGTCTTCCTCTGCTCGGAATAGAAAATGGCGGCGGAGCCCAGCAGGGAAAACAAGAACTTGAGCCTGTCGTTAAGTGTCGAACTGCGTCAGAAAGATCAGAATTACATTCAACTGCGCTGCTTTTTGATGTTATTAGACGGACCGTGTGGTGCAAACATTGGGTTTTCACACTGGTGCTCCAGGTGTTCGTTTTAGGATCATTTCATGTGGATAGAACATGTTGCTTGCGTGTGTTGGATAATAATTAATGGTACTCTGAGTAAAGTACACTGTACTGTGCAGAAACTTCTCAAACACATTTCTGTAATATATTAACATTTTCCTTAATAAATGTCTTAAACGTTTGAATTGATAATTGTGCCCCAGTTATGCAAAATAGCTGAAGGAATTTCTGATGTAGAGACTAATGCATAGTTTAGCAAATAATATTTATTTATTTCGCCTAAGTTGAACCAAAAGATATGAGGCACTCTGACAACCCTCAAAGATGTCGTGATAATCGGTCACTAGATGTCAGTAATGTTAAGACTCCACGGGGCGCTTCCTTTTTATCCATGTTGCAAGACAAAATTCCCCACTTCTTACATCTTTGTGCGTTGCCTGTATGGCTAATGTCTTTCATAAATTTTGCTTCTGTCAGGTTTGGGCAAAATAAAATAAAAAATTGTGTGACGTGCACCCAATGTGTAATTAGTGTGGCCAACGCATGTCCAGATATTTCGTACATCCTACATACATGTCGAGATATTACTCATTAATGATCACCACAACTATGTTCTCTGCGAACAAAAAAAATGCAGCAATTTGGCAAATGCCAAATATTGCACAGCCAAAAAAAAAAATCATACATCCGGTTGTGACCTAGGCTTTACTGTAATGTTCAGTGACACACAAGCACCAGACTTTGCCAGAACAATAGACTTTTATTGCAGGTTTGAATGATCTCACAACAAGACGCAGTAATAACTAACATAAGCTACTGTTGCAGCCGTAAGCCAAATTAAAGCCGAAATCTGGACCCCACAGGCACTTCCTGTCTCCTAGCACCAGAATACCTTTACAGTTGTCCCTCGTTTATCGTCGTTAATTGGTTTAGGACCCAACCATAAACAGAATGTTGTTGCAGTTGGAGCATAGAAAACCCATTCAACTTCCTAATAGAGTTTTTACCATTATTAGAGCCCTGGAGACATGGCGCATTTTCCGTGTGTTACTATTACTATACAACAGGTATCAACTTACTCAGTAAAAGGCACAAATCCCACAAAAAAGTAAGTTGGTTTGTACTGCCAACAAGGTGTCCCTTATTTATTTCTTTGAAATTTGGCATCCCTACCATTTTATTATTGAATATTTGTCAATGCTGACTCCTCTTCCACACTTCAGCTCAGTAGTTGACAGTAATGTGCAAATTAGGTAATTTGCCAAGTGACATTAACTCCTAAAGAGGAACAAAGGGGACAAACGTTAAAGAGGGGGGGGGGGGGCAATGTGTGTGTGAACAGAGGGCGGTATTGGAGGTAATAGTATTCATCACTAATACAGTGGGGAAACAAAGGAAATGTGAGTATTTACTTTGCAAGTTGATTTTGGTGTGCTCCTCTAAATTGTCTGCTTGCGCCACTAAAATTGGAAGTTAGGGGCCACTGTGCTTCTATAAAGTCAGTCTGTAGCCCTGAGAACACCCATATAATCACATTTACTGTACAATATAGTTTATTATAATCACAGCAAATAAGACATACATTAACCTGGCGTTACACTAGGGCTAGGAGATGGATTGATTTTAAAATATTGATATTTTGATTAAAAAAAACAAGCATATCGTTCATATCTATATAGACTGGATGGCGTCGCCCGAGTGCAAGCTAGTTACAGCAGCTCTGTATCCTCTTCTGTGATTTTAGTGTTTAATAGTGCTTTATTTATTACTTTTGTATTGTTGGTGCCATGCTGACCCCTTAAGCAAGTGTGTAGTGATAGATGGTCATCTTGTTACGTTCATAGCTTGACTCATGGTACATTGTTTACACTCGGGAGCAGCTGTTAGCTTTAAGCACCCCTTCGCTACATGGAGATGCGGGAGAGTATTGAATACAGTAAAGTCTTGTTATATCGATATCGGTTAAAACGAATTACTACTTATTACGATACTATTTTCATTTCCCGGCAAATTTCTAGTCTTTTATGATATAATTAGCTCCGTTAGTACGATACACGGTTATTATGATAATCCGGTTACTAGGATGCCCTTTTCATCGCCCGCCAGCCAATTTGGTCTGCTTATATCGATACAAAAGCAGCTTAAATCAATCTTTGCTTAAGGATTTCAATACCAAAAAAGAACACGGCGAACGGCTGCTTCCAGTCAACTTTATTTTTCACACTTCCACAACCAGAGTGCAGCACACACAGCGGAAAACACCCGTCCCTCGCGCCTACCCCTCCGGGTGGCAACACCTTCCCTATCGATAGTTCCGGGGTGAATTATGTCCCGGTAACCGGTAATCACTACAGCGTAAGTTTATTTTTATTTACTGTAGTACAAAATTTATTGCAGTACAAAAGCATGCTAGATACGCAATCCATGAACTCAAGGAGAAAATTACATGCCATATCAAAGATCCGCCCACTTTTAATGCAGTTCGGCGCAGGATCGGATATATGGATAGTCCGGTTATATCGGTGTTTTTTCCGACTCCCGAGAATATCGATATAACGAGACTTTACTGTAATAGGAGTAAATAAGTAGGCATGTCACGAGACAAGACGATGCACAAGATGAGATTTTAACATACATTTTTTAAATTTAATTTGAATAAAATTACAATGACAAAATTAGTGGTTTTGCTTTTATTGCTGAATCACAATGCAGGCATGTTATTTTTTTTAAATCAAACAAACCACTGTTTTTTTATACATAATACAGTTCACTGTTTTTCTCTTTGTCTATTTACGTCAGGGCTGTCCTTTGAGTTTCCTAATTTAAAATTGCATTAAAAACATTATACATATGCTTATAGACAAATCTTTGTTTTTTCTAGCTTCTAGCTTTCTAGTTGCATTATACCCTCTTGCTCTATTTTTCCCATTTTGCTGGGTTTTAAATATATCCGCCATGTCACTAAACTGTCAACACAGATCTCTTCCATGTATGAAGTGTGCTATGAAACAGAACTGGTGATCGCGGGCGCTTGAAAGTTGGTGCGGCTCGGTGAACAGCTGCTTGGGCTGTTGGAAAGTTGATCAAATGTAGCATTACTACAGCTTCAGCGCTGACATCAACAAGTAGCAAGCAGTTGTTCAACACCAATGTAAAAAAAAAAATATATATATATATATATATATATATATATATATTGTTCGTATTACTTTTTTGGTGTTGAAGCTAAGTCTAGCCTGAGCCTGTCCAACCTGCTGGTCTTGCTGCCCCTCCTCCACTCGTACCACCTCCCTCACATTTAAAACATCCTCCAGTTTAGCTTTTGTCACCTCACATTTTTGTGACTTTTTTCAACTCTCTTCTTGCAGCTACACTAACAGATACTATCATAGCTGTGCCAAAGTAGGTATATTCGTAAAATGTTGCAAAAGGATTCGTAAATCGCTCGAAATGTATTCTTTCCTCAAAGCTACTGTTTTAAAAGTTATTTTATACGGGATGCAATAAAATTCTACTATTAGATCTTAATAGCGCCACTATTAGAAAGTGGGGTTCATTTGTAGTTAGGAAGCACTTTGGATGTATGACCAATCACAGTGGAATGAGCGTGCCCAGAGGCGGCCAGTGGGTGGGACACATTAAAACAGACCATTTTGGCAGGAAGGTTGTGGAGGTACTATTCAAACATGACACCTGTATTTAATGACAAATGAACACACTGAGTGAGATGTACTTTGTAAATAAAGTGCAATTTAAATGTTGGCAGTGCTAACGTTGCCATTAAATAGACAGATTTGATATGTTCTCAGTTCATCTTCTGCTAATTGTTGCAAAAGGTAAAATAAGTTAATGAATAACTGAAGACTCTGCTTTTGTTTGCCAATTCTACGATTCCGGATGCAATTCTGTTAACACGTAAATTAAGGGCTAGAATATAACACTTTGAAACCTTGATACTTTTCATGCCTACACCAATCACAGTTTCTCCAGAGGTTAAAGAAAATTAGGACGACTTAAGAGCTGTTTTTGAATTTGTATGTTACTAGACCTGCAACGATAATCAATAAAGCAATTAACCGTCTGATAAATAACAAACTTGCAGACTCACTATATCGACATGTGCATGCTTGTTGGTTTTCCATCTCTCTCTCTCTCTCTACCAAACAGGCTGGATGACAACAGGGTATACTCTGCACATTAGTCAACACCTGGACGCGTCGTTTCTATAGTAGAATGAACAGGGCGAGTGAACCTCCTGTCAGTCATTCAGTCTCTTTGTGCCAGTGTGGAGAGGCTAGGCGCGAGAGAATGCACTACTAGTTGTGTGTGTGTGCTGTGTGTCACGCTACCTCTCTGGTGGCAGCTAGCTAGTTTTCTGCCTAGCCTCTGGTCTTCATACTCCAAATGCGACTATTCTTCCACAGTGACATTTTGTATTTAAAGTTCAGAGCTGGCTATCGTGTTCATGGAGTATGTTCTAACTTATGTCACTGAACAACCTTGCTGTTATCATTAAGAATTATCTTGTCTTCAAAGGCTAGTTGTGTGCCTAAATAGTTTAACATAAACACGTTGTGTTAATGTCGCTGATGTTGAGCAGTTCCCCAAAGAATATTTGTTTCAACGCTTCATATTTTTGTAACTGTTCAATGCAGACATGTCTGCATTTAATGACAAATGGAGATCTGCTTCAATCTAAATGTTGCCAGTCACATAAAACACAAATAGCTCACCTCTCCTTTTTCTTCAAAGTTGCTTTAATCGTGCTGCAAGTTGGATACACTGCTCATAAACCTCCATGAGCCCTGCCCATGTAGTACTTTGCTGTGGCCTGGTGGTTGGGTACCCCTGTTTTAAATCGGTTTGAACTCGCCATATGATCATGATTCAGATTTTACGTGTGATGACAGGCGGGTGGTTTGTGGTCTACAGTAAATATTGAAGAAGTAATAAATAATTGTGCACAACGGTCATTACATGATACAGTGTGATTTAATTTCAAGGTTACTATGATGCCATCAAATAGGCGTTCCACAATCTATGGACAAAAACAGGCTGGTGAGAGGAGACAGTTGCCATTGTGGGGCCACTGTGCTTATAGTAAAAAAAAAAATGTAATTAACGGACTAAAGAGTCTTTGTCCCACTAGCTTTAGCTTCCAAATGATGCCTATTTTACAGTGTGGTGGTTTCTTAAATAGTGAATGAGGTTTGTTGTGTTGAATGTTTTGTTTGCCGCCCCACCGTGACTTTATTTTAGCCTTACATAAACTACAAACTGATGCTTTGCATTTCTTTTTTACTACTATGCAATACTGCCAGACAGTGCAGCAGATGCACCATTGCAGAGGTAGCTTATTAGGTGAGTGGATAATTTAGATTTCATACATAAGAACTGTGTAAGAACTATTTACTTAACCAGGTAAAATAATTCTTGGTAATCTGTAATGGTGGACTTTCCTGAAAATGTTGTCGAGAGTAATGACTGAGTGGTATATTTTTACACTGATGCCTAATGAACAGCTGAACAGTACATCAGACCTTCTATGGTTAAGTAGGCAAAATACAAAACAAGACTATTAAAACAAGAGATGGTGTTGTGGGGTTTACTAAAGTCAGTGAAGTGGCTTTGGTGTGTCTTGGTCAGCGAGAAAGCCATCCTCACGGAGAAGGGTGATATTTTGAGGGTCATATTGGTTCAATTTAACAGATCAGAAATGATGCAAATCTGTTTCAACCGAACAAAGGGAATCTTAAAGATGAGTTTGGGGTAGTTGGAAACACTCAGAAGTCTTTCAAAGCCCCAAATGAGAGGTTTGTGGAAAAGTGGAAAAGTCACAACCATTATGATGTTGCCTAATGTAAACTGGTGTGAAATGAGCAACTGGGTGTTAAACATGAATTTTGCTAATTGGCAAAATGTTGACCTTGTTTGCTAAAAAGCAAAAACTCACTCGCATTACTTCTCTTTTTAGGTGGTATGGCCAAGAGAAAGATTACAACGTCCTAGTCATGGACCTGCTTGGCCCCAGCCTTGAGGACCTGTTCAACTTCTGCTCACGTCGTTTCACCATGAAGACAGTCCTTATGTTGGCAGACCAGGTAGCCCACACACATCCCATTTCTATGCAGTCTTCTGAGGTGATGATTTTGCTAGAGGTAGGGATGGAAGATATAGCCTAAAATCCGTATTGTGACATATCTGATATATTCTTTATAATAGAATTTCCAAACGTTATCCAGGTGAGGACAAGCCTTTGGCTGCTGACATAGGCAATAACGTATTGCATCGTTTATTTGGACATGTTGTAGTATTCTCTATTTAGACTCATTAAAAATGTACTTGCTAATTTCTTGTTCAAAGCTGTTTGGATCTTCTTTGCTGTAACGCAATTCCAGCCAGTCTTGTTAATGTGTATTAAGGACTTTTGTTTTTGCTACTTTACATTCAAAAAAAGCTTGGCTATTCCTCGTCCTCTCAGTATGGGTGTAACAATGCGCTTTAGTACCAAATCGATTCATGGTTGCTGATACGTTTCAAGAACATAATTGGTTCATGATATGATCCAAAACGATTCAGTAACCTTTTTGTTAAAAATTCAATCCGAGTGACTGAAATCAATACCTGCATATTGGACAGTGCATAGTGAAATTTCAAAGATTCCTGTAGTTTTTGTGAGTCGGGTATAAATTAATTTTGGAGATAAACAAGCATACACAATCATTAATGGCACATGCATTCAGCTTTTATTTGAATGAAGTGTGACCAACACTTCAGGATGAATTAACAGGTTAACCTCATTTTCAATATTCAATTCATTCTCAATATGTATGATGAATAGTTATTTTTCCTAAAGCTCTTTTCCTGACCTTGCATTTCAGATGATCAGCAGAATTGAGTATGTACACACAAAGAACTTCATCCACAGAGATATCAAACCAGACAACTTTCTCATGGGCATCGGCCGTCACTGTAACAAGGTAAGACGCGCAAAAACGTGTTTCAAAGAGTTGATTGTGTTTCAACTGTAGTCATTTTAAACTTCCAGTCCAAATGTAAATATTTTTTTAAATTGCGGCTTGTGACTCGAGCCACCAAAATGGATAAGTACACATTAGCCCCTTTTCCACCAACCTTGACGAGTCGCCCGTCCACTTCTCATAGCTTCTCTTCTTTTGCTCTGTTTTCCAAATGATCAATTTGTAAAAAAAAAAAAAGAAAAAAGAAAAATAGGTTTGCAACTGCATGCTAGGTGGTTGGCTGAAGTAAACAGTACGAACGTATTCCGACAATCGCCATTCTTGTGCACACAACCCGGCGTGAAGTTTCCTGGCTTCTGAAAAGACCCCTCTGGTAATAGGTACTTTTTCAGGGACAGTTTGGTGTCCTGGGAAAGTGATAATTTTCCCCATAATATTTGTCTGAGTAAAGTTGGTGGAAAAGTGCTGTTTTTTTTTTTTTTTTTTTTTTCAAAATCCCAGGTAAGTTTCTGAATAGTTTCTATGGTGAAAAAGGGGCTTATGTTTTCAATGGGTTGGCTGGTCATATCAAGGCCAAAAGTGTGAAGAGTGAGGTCAGGCTTTCTATACTGTATTTTGTCGTTACCTGCTTGGCCCTTGTGGTTCAACCAGTAGAAATGTGTGTGTCTAAAATGTCATTCTCCTCGATATTCAAATTGCATTGTTTTTATTGACACAATAACAGCCCCAACCTGCCAGTGGGGGGAAATAAACAACTAACAATGCGTTTTTACATAGTCACATGACTCATATTGTGTACATTCACAGCTGTTCCCGGTGGCCATCAAGACTCTTGTGAAATTAGACGTTTCTTTTCCCGACCTGTTTATTCCAGTTAGCGTCCCTAAATTTTGTCACAAGTTTTACATGAAGTTTGGAAGGAGTACATATATCTGCACATCGACAAACGCTATTGCTGTAAGGCAAAGGAAGAGTGACATTTTGCTGCAGCAGTGGTTTCTTTGATGGGGCTTTGCAGGCCACCAATTGTTGCTTTTGATTGAGTTCTTATTGAATGCTATTGCATTTGTCAAGATTTTTGTATACTGATATTGCAGTCTTGAATATCAGCTGATACTGATATTAATCAGATATCTGCATGAATCGTACATTTTATGACTAATTTTGAAATATTTGAAAACAGCAGGTTACTTTTTAAGCATCTGAGGTATGCTTTTATCCATAATGTAGTGGCAGCAAGGCATAATATAGAGAGTTTCGAGGTTCTCAATTAAGCGTTTATACTTGACTTTACCCACCACAAGCAAGGGCTGATCATCTTTTCAGTTATAGTTAATGACTTCTTGTCATCTCATGGGAATTTTTCCATGTAATGCTGTTTCAAGTGTGCTATGAGTTGGATCGCATTAAAGTTTCCCGGTTATGTGCAACCAACTTGTTCATAAGTTTTGTACTCGGTTGTAACTGCATTTTTTGACTAGCACGTTGGCGCACACTGTTCTTGTGAACACGTGGGCTCTATTCGGCTGCTGCTTTTTAGTCTTTTTTTTATTGTAAATTTTATTATAAATATGAAATGGGCTCAGTATATGACCGTTGATGGGAAAAGTGTCATGACAGACTATGCAAATTAGACTATGACGCCACACCCTCTGAATATTTTTTTTTTTGCACTTATATAATCTTACATTTCATTGTTTTAGAAAAGGTTTTATATTTATATTTGTACTTGAAATTTGTGCAGATACCCTGATTGATCGATTATGGCAGTTGGCTTTTACGCATGCATGTCTCTATGGAGGACTAATGATGCCACTCTAACATTAAATTTGCAGACAAGGAGTGTGTTAACAGACAAGGAGACAAAATTCATTTTACAGAAGCTGAATTAAGTCAAATATTTGAATGACCTATTCAAATCTAATTTGCAGAACAATCTAGGAGAAGCCCGTTTTAATACATGACGTGACTGATGTGTCCATATAAGTGTAGACTGTCAAAGGAACATTGAGACATGTGTGCATTTACTCATACATGTTACAATGCTCACCTTTTTAAAATAATATATCCTAAGTGTTGTTATAATCCAGAGCCCTTTGTGCTTTCTTATCATGGGTCCTGGAGGAGGGTCCCAACACCCCCAAAGTGTGTTAAGTGAAACATGATAATGAGATTAATGCAAGAGATAAACATTCGCAATTAAACTTGGAATCCCATTATCCCTGACACTTGTCACTCAGCTTGATACATGAATGGCAGGCCATGGAGCCACTCACTGTTGCCTGTGTGCCACTCATGATAAAGAGTTAATACCACTCCAGTGAAGTGTACATTCACTGTGACTGCTCAGATCAGGCTGCACTCCCCTAGGCTTTTCGTACTATGCTGGATTTGGGCACGATTCCACGTTGTCGTCCTGCCTTGAGCAGGCCATCCCTCACACTGAGCAGTCGAGCTTTGACCCATTTACTTGCCCCATCTAGGCCTGTTACAATAAAAAAAATATATATATATTGCACATGAATTAGTAATCTAAAGGGATTTTGAACAAACAATAAAGAATATATGATCCCAATGAAAATCAAATGGGACTCTTAGTTAAACTTTATTTTTTTTGTCCTTGTCACTAATATTTTATGTCGAAATGACAATGCATAAACAGGCTGAAATTGACATTGTTTTGTATGCAGCAGGCACGAAAAAAGTATTCAATCTTGTTTCCTCTGTTTATTCAATATGTTTGGAGTATATTTTCACATGGCTATGGCATCAAATCCCTGTAGTTTGTGTGTCATGACCCTCAAAATAACTGGACGGTCGCTGGTACACTTGTGAATACTCTGATTCACTGGTACTCCTTTCAGGAAAATCACCATTTTGCATTCCCCACTCAGTTGCAGCACTCTGTGTGGACACTCTCTAGCGCCAACAAACACACATGCATCACCCTCTTCACCACACAGGCTTAGATGACAAGTGTGTTCACTCTGCATCTGTCTGTGTGCGTTGGTGCTACAGTGGAGAGAGTACCCTCCACTCACATTCTGCCTCATTGTCCCAGTACTACTAGTGAGTGGATACATAGAGTGCTAGCAGCAAGTTAGCCCAGTGAAAAAGCATACGCTAACATGAATAAAGGCACAAAAGGGATGGTTTCACAGGGGAAGGCCACAGCCCCAGTGTGAATATTTTGCTTTTAAACAGAATTAACGTGAGCGCATGAACACAGATGAACCAATCTGTCGCATTTGTTTGAAAGTAGTGACGAGGACGAACTTGTATGCACACCACAACCGTCCTGTCCAATTTTCCCAACTGGGAAAAAAATACAGAGTACGTCTAAACATGAATTGAGGACCACCTACATTAGAGTACTGTGGAGAAATCTGTGCCCTGTTAAAGAATCTCCAGATAATTGCATTATGGCTTTGTGACATACAGTCACCTCCTTTTTTAAAAAAAAATGTCAAAAATGATGTTTCCTACACTTGTAGAAAGAAAAATTGCTCAGAACATTTCAACCTGTTTCAGTCGGGAGGTCCGCTGAGTAAATACTTCCCCACACGAACGTTCCTTCTCATGATGACAGCGTTGGATTCATCTTATGTATCCACCGCAGCGTGCAGCCATCAACTTGGCTTTATAATTTGTACCAGTATAAGTCATTTTCATATCATTTGTAGAATTATACCGGTGTATTTAAAAAAATAAATGAATAAAATACCGCCAAACCCTACTTGTTAGAGATTTCCTACTGGATTGTCGGGATTTATAAGTTTCACACATGGATTGAATTGTTCCCTGGTGGATGTTGGTCTGCCTCTATCAGGTAGGGGTACTAAAATCCACCTGGAACTCACTGTGGTGTCATTGTGCTTTCCCAAACTGCACCCTGTTTGGCAGAACCTATTTAGCAACCTCTTTAATGTGGTCAAATCAACATAGTATGAAAACAGCACCACATGCTGGCATCCATCCTTTTGTAGTTTTATACCGGGAAATCTCATTCATAATGATTTTTTTGTAATATCGCACCAAAGGTGAAATTTTTCACACTAAGTAGTTAACAATTTATAAATAAGTGGCAAAGCAAAATGATACATCATACATGATTTTCGTAAAGTGGTGTCTGTATGATGACAGCAACCTGTGTGGCTGTAGAAAAATTTTTGCCAGATAACTTTGTTACATTCAGGCCTTGGGTGAAAAGGTGAACACAAGTTAATATCTAATCATAAATCCATACTGGATTTGCTCTGGCTATTTTAACTGCTGGTAGACAGGATTTGGACGTTTCATTTTGTTTCTGGGGATTTTTCTCTTTTCATGCAATATTGATCTTTTCATGGTCGTTTTGTCAGAAGATCACTCATTAATTCTTCTTGACTGATGGCCGTATTTATCATACAACGCAAAAATGCCCAAATAAGGAATTTGTGATTGTAGGTCCAATCTTAAATGTACAAAAGGCGCTTGTTGTACAAAAGTAATTAGTATTAAACTACGTGGGTGCAACACGAAGTGCCTGTTGTACTCATGTTAACTGTGACTAAAGGTGGATAGAGGCTGTGATTTTTGACCCCTGCCCCTCTACTGTCTGCCCCTAGTGTTTAGACTCATCAGTGGGGAAGAGGAAAAGAAGCTTGGCGGTTAGCTCTTCTCAGGACCCATCTTTCTCAGGATTAAACCAGGTGTGACCTTTACCGCAACACCAGCTGCCTCACAACAGCAGTTGTCGCTTTGCAATTATAATTAACTATACAGGCTTGTGAATCAGACCATTAGCGCTCATCTTGCACTTACTATACCAAACCACCCAGTGTGCACTTCATTCCATTGGAGAGGACGGTATAAATGTTCATTACGAGCTCTCAACTTGTAAAAATCTGAAGGCTGCACTCTTACCTACCCTAAAGGAAGTCCCTTGTACGATTTTTGGCGTGCGAGTAAATTAATTCCACCTACTCTATTTTTTATAAAACAATGTCAAACCTGGTGCCATAGTTTAAGCCCATAAGACAACAGTTTTCACTGCAATGTAAGGAAACAACCTTTTTGGAATGATTAATGTTAAAGTTTGGTCAATGTATTATCTTGTGACAATATTACTATTGGATGATAGCTGATGTAATGAGAAAGCAAATAAATGACTAAAATTGAGTGACTCATTATACGCAATTATCTTGAGGTTCACAGTGACCAAATGAAATACAGGTTGAAACATTGTACGTTTAACATTGTAAGTTGTCAAAAGGTCGGGGCTGGCTGATAACCACAATTTACTAATAATTGTGCCCTTTGACAGAGGATTATCCACCTTTTTAGATTTGTATTCCACCCAAACTTAAAATGATTTCATTGTGATCACAAATCTCCCACTGTAGTGTTGTGGTGAATAATTGACTACTGACGGACAACTGTCCAGTGACTGCATTAGCAGTGCAATTACAGAAGAAAGGTAACGACCCAATGCAAATAATGTTGTCTGCAGATGTGGTTGAGATCTCATGTGCCTTCCACTTACTAACGCAAACAGTTTGCAACATTCTCTATACATTATATTTATCTTCTCATCTGATATTTAAATCCACACCATCATGTGGGATGTGGGGATGTACAGTGAGGAGAGGAAAGTGGCAAACACACACACACACCACACAGCTTTACAGGACAACTTTGACTGAAACAGTATTGTATCATCCTGTATGTCAGTAAGATCATCAGAGGTGTCTTAGCACCATTGTAAATCAGATGTCATTATAGTCAGTACAAAGGGTTTTGCACTGCATGTGGCTGCTTCTGCTTCTACTACCATAACACGTATTGTTTCATTTCACTTCTAGATTTGTCATGTTTTTTTTTGCATTGTTTACGGATGGTGGCACTGTGGCTTGCAAAGCACTAAATTCTGCTCAGCATATGAAACGGCACAGTGGTAAAAAAAAAAAAAAGCACAGAAATATGCAGATGTGCAGATACGCTTGGGGAAGGTGCAGTTTGTACTATTTGACTCAAACCTGAATAGTAGTACTAAGACCTTAGCAATTAATTATTCAATTTTTTTTTTTGTTAAAAATAGCACAGTTAACGGAGTACAATACTTTTAATATCTTATACAAATCTGTCCTTAAAGAGGACTTTATTTACAAAGTACACCTCCATTTACAAAGTACATTTCCACTCAATGTGCCCATTTGTCATTAAATACAGGCATCATGTCTGAATTGAAGAGTTATAAAAATACGAGGATTTGAAGCAAATATTTTTTCGGACAACTTCTCAAAATCAGTGGAGAAAGCAAGAGCATAGAGCAATGTTCTTAAGTGACATTTTAAAGTCACTTGTTTAAAGTCACTTCCTTGTGGGGCGAAAACAATCTGCGAATGACCCGCATTGTTTGTTTTAAAGACAAAATGTCACCACGGTTTAAAAAAAGCTAGCTAGCTCGCTGATGCCAGAGCAACAAAATAAATGAGAGCCATCATGAATATACCTGTTACTGCACAGTCACAGCATGTATATAAAACATTGTTGTTTTTTTTTTAGAGTGCTATATAGTCAAAATAGGCATATTCTAAGACGCTAAGAATACATGTATTCCTAGCTCCCTCATGCTAACTTTTTCTGCTGTCTATTCATACTCGTTCATATGTTTGTTTGTTTCCCAGGTGCTGCATCATTATGCCTCATCACTACGCCAGAAAATTAGTTTGTGTTAGCTGCTACAATCTAATGTTTGGTTTATATAAAGGTCGGTTATGTAAATAGAACATTGCTGGTGTTTTTTTTTAGGGCTTTATGGTTGAAATTGGTGTGTCTTGTTATGTGCATTGTTCGCTCCCACGTGGTAGCTGCTTTTTTCTCTTTAGAACGCACAGAAAAGGGAAAGATGTGTGTTCATGTTTCACATAAGGGTGATTTTCCTTTAATATACACTATCGTTTGTGTGGTAGTCCTATTTCAGTTCAAATGTGACTTTGTTAGTACGACATTTAAAATTGTGTTTCATTGTTCAGCTTATTTTTAAGTGTTTGAAAGCTGAGGTGACTGTTGGGAATTGAAATGATGTACTCTCAGAATGCAGTCGTTGGGACATTCGCCACGGTATTCTATCATTTAAATTGTATTTATATTGTTCCATGTCACACATGGGTAGATAATGATATGGGTAGTTGAAGATACTGTACCAGTTTTGCTTTGACACAATCAGAATTGTGAAGATGTCATTTTACATGAGTGGTCGATGTGGTCATTTTGCTTAAGGTTGTTGCTGACTAAGTTTGAAAATAACAATCTTTTGCATTTTGTGCTGCAAAAGCTATAGTACAGTTTAATAAAGCTGTGTGTTAGCAGCTTGTAGTTGGGATAAGAACAGACATGACAGTTTTTATCCACTTATTTGTCTTGCGATGTTATCAGCATTACTTCCAAATATGCAGCATGGCTGAACCACATGCATATGCTATAACCTCTCAGATACTAGTAAGTGATTAATAGTGATATACTGTTGCAGTGCAACATACTGTGAGTGCCTAGTGGACAGAATTGCACCCGAGTCCTTTGGTCAGAGGCCCCAATCTATCTGCATAGGAGAGTACACTCCTTATTGGAATTTTAATAGAAAAAACTTCATCATATTGTGGACACATTTTTGCATGCTTATTTCTAATCCCTCTGGTGGAAGTACAAACAATAACAAAATATTTTCTCTCTCTCTTTCTCTCTCTCTGTACAGTTGTTCCTTATTGACTTTGGATTGGCGAAGAAGTACAGAGATAACCGAACACGACAGCACATCCCCTACAGAGAAGACAAGAACTTGACTGGCACAGCACGTTATGCCTCCATCAATGCACACCTCGGCATTGAACAGAGGTCTGTTGATATGCCAACACAAGTTTTTCACTTGGAATTTTTTATTGTCCATTTAGGTGAACTATGAAATGTTTGTCTTAAGCGTTGTCTTAGCGTTCTATGCATTAGTCATTTTATGACTATATGCTGAGTTATGTTGTTTGTAAGCTAAATTTCAATTATTTGTTGTTTCCAGTCGCCGTGATGACATGGAGTCATTAGGCTATGTGCTGATGTACTTCAACAGAACCAGTCTACCATGGCAAGGACTGAAGGTATGAGTAGTAACTGATGTTTGATGTTCTCTTGGTATAGTTTTAAGGACCTGGATTCATTGCTTAACTGTTCACAAGTTTTGGGTGCTGACTTCTTACTTCTGCCATATTGGCGCTCACATGCTGTTTATGGGACAAGACATGCTGTTGTGACACTGAATATTGTGTTTGCCAGGCTGCAACAAAGAAACAGAAGTATGAGAAAATCTCAGAGAAGAAGATGTCCACACCTGTGGAGATCCTCTGTAAGGTAAGATCACGCATCACACATCATGCGTCTTGAGTGATGTGCAGTCAGGGGAAGCTCATAACATCAAAATATTAATTGATGTTTATTATTAGTTTTTTTCTGTGTGATTGCAATTGTTAATGTTAAGTCATGGCTGAATTTGCAATTTTAAATTAAATGAAAATTAAATGCAATATATTTTAATACACTGCTGAATGAATGAACTTGACTGCTAAGAAAGAAGATTATAATGCCAATAATAACAAAAAGATTAGAGATTTACAACAAAGTAACAAAGCTTTTCATGAAGAAAGATAGGGTAAGAAGAACTCCACATCCTAAAAATAGTAAGGCCGCATATTTTTTTTCATCTTATTAAAAAAACAACTCCTGACTAAGAAGGTACCTCCACCAGCCATGAACCTCAGTGCACATCACTGAATGTCTGAACATTATTTCCCTCCACATCAGGACAGCTCACTGTATTATTACATTCCTCCAGGGTTTTCCAGCAGAATTTTCCATGTATTTGAACTATTGCCGTGGCCTGCGCTTTGAGGAGGCTCCAGATTACATGTATCTGCGCCAACTCTTCCGCATCCTCTTCAGGTAAGTGCCACTTGGAAAATAATACTTTTTCAGTATGACTCAAAAGGTAACCCCGCCAAAGAATATCAGCAAATGTAGCTGTTATAATCCTATTGTGGTAACAAATTTGCTATTGCCGATAAACTATATTATTTGCATTTTTAGACAATTTTTTTCATTAATGCAATGATAATATATGGCATAATGTTAGTAAATCATATCAAAAGCAATAAACTTTATTTTTTTAAGACTATTTAACACTGTAATTGGCATGTCAAGAGCTCTTAAATCAAATAAATTACAGATCATAAAATAAACCAAAAAGACAAAACCACCTGTATGCTATCATAGTAAAGGCATTGGTTCTCTTTTGTTTTTTTTTTACCCTACCTTCCTTAAAATTTCAAAATGCTGTGTTTTAGGACTCTGAACCACCAATATGACTATACATTCGACTGGACCATGCTGAAACAGAAAGCAGCACAGCAGGGGGCCTCCTCCGGGGGCCAGGGCCAACAGGCACAAACCCCCACAGGCAAGCAAACTGACAAACCCAAGCCTAACATGAAAGGTTAGTAGCAAACAGCCAAGCGACGTTTTTTATAGACACCAATTGCTCCGTCTCAGCATTGTAAATAGACATACAGCTATTGCTATGATATAACCCCCACCCCATCTCCCCTTTTAAACTCTAAAAGAACCAAATGAAAACCAAAAATGACAGAAAAATTAGAGCAGAATCACCATCACAAAAGAGCGAAAAGTCAAAGGAATGAGATAGTGACACAATTGGTCAGTCTTGCTATAGCAAAGACGTCCTTGGGGAATTTGTCTACTAACTTTGTTGCACTGAGATCATGTTCCTTTGTTGGGGCTGGACAATGGGCTCTCTTTCTCTGCTCCTGTTGACTAACTCATTCTGATGACTTAACTCTTGACTGTTTGCCATTATCTGTATTCTTTTTCAACTTTTGTTTTCCCATTGAACTTTGTCAACATTATGAACCCTTCCAACATGATGGTGTCTCATTAGCAATCACAGAGGGATACTGGTCGACGTAAGTTGCTTTGTGAGTTAGAAATAAGTACATATAAGTTGTCCGAAGGGCCATCAGGTGTCTTTCGTGCATTTTGCCCTAAATGTCAAGTTTGTCAATTTCGCACTCGCCGACTCCTACGGATGTTCTGCAGCACACATACACCCCACTAGAAAAACAATGTACTGCAGTGACTGTGGCACGCTGTTCCTACACGTGTCACATCCATTATGCAATATGACGTATAAATGTCAGATATGTTTGTCTAAAATGGATAGTGAAAAAATGTGTGTCCATTTGAGGCCATTGGTAATTTTGCTTCCTCTAATGTGCACCGTTATCAGTTTAAACACATGATCACCAGACCTGTCAACAGGTATGCTCTTTTCATACATTGCACCCATTTGGACCCTTTTATATGCTTGTACATTAGACTTCATAAGATGTCTTCAGGGTGGGCAGGTCTGTATCACAAACAGAAACATATATCATTGAGGCCTTGAGTCTCCAAAGCAACAAGCTACGATGGGCACATTTCACCCATTGTTTTACCAGTTGTTTATGTGGTCAGGGGAAAAAAAGCCCACAGCCAAGTGGGTTGCACTTGCACACTGTGTATTATGCTACAAGCACAGGAAATACATACAGGAAAATGACTAATGGGTTCATTAATGGTGCAGTGTTGGTGTGACATGGCATATATTGGCAGAAGAAGCAGGAGCTCACAGAAATCAAAGCGGTTAATGATGACCTAATACAGACTTGCAACAAATGGCGATGAGTGGACGCCATGGGTGCGGGATGGAGTCACGTCAGCTGTAAGTTATGCTAAGCATCTAGCAACACAACAATCTACTGCTTGCTGTGTGAGGGTAATGTCAATTCAATATGCTTTATTTTTTTGCACCTGCTCGCTACATGCATCTTTATCCGGGAATCGACCCATTTATGTGCCAATATCTTCCCATAAACGTCAGTCACATCGGTGTATTGTTCCATGCAAAAAGAAGAAATGAGAATGTTTTGATAAAGCAGCCAATCGTTAAACTGAAATATGCAGCTAATCATAAGGTTAAGGTTAACTGCAAAGTTTTCCTAATGGGCATAAGGTCATTATCACACATGAGGGATGCCCCCCCTGCAGCATCTCCACACAGCCAGCTGCCATTTGACACCCCTAAACAACCTGAAGCCCCATTGTTCCTTTGAAGGAAAAAGCATCCCCATATCATGATGGCGACCCCCTGCCCTGTGCTGCGTGGAAAGCATCTCAGGTGGGATTTGCTTATCATTGGGAGCCGTCAGGACCGTAAATTTTCCCCATCAGAGCATAAAACGTTCCTCCACCTTTCAATGTCCCATTTGGTGCTGCAATTTTTTGGGTTACAGGAGAGCAGACCTTTGAAGACTTTTGTTGTTCAAACCCACAAGTACCAACCTCCTATTTCGAAGGATCATCCCGTTTCTTGGTGGACAGCCGACAATATGATCCTCCAGCTCAGGGTGGTGACCTTTTTTTTTTGGGTCTACCACTTTTTTTGGTTTGGTAGCCCTAGGATCTTTGAAGTTTCAAATGACAGACCTGTCCAGGCATCCTTTCGTCTTATGTAGTTTTGGTGTGTAACATGGCCCTGTTTAAAGCCGCAGCGATACAATATTGTAGTAATCGGGTATTCTGCTGAAATGTTCAAATTAATTTTTGATTTAATTTGCTTGGGTACAGAATAATTATAAAAACTAGAAAATTCCTGCAGAAATTTTGATGGGCTTGCCACCTGTACTGTGAACCTCGGGCCCGGTGCGCCAACAGCTACCGTGCTAGCACCTAGCAAGACAGCCTCAAGTACCGAAAAGGTTGATGCAGTCCCATAGTGTCCCCACATCATGCCATGTGTCTATTTGCCTTTAGAAATGAGTAAATTAGCTAAAATGCTAACAGTCATCATGCTAGCACCTAGCAAGAGGGCCTCAAGTTTAGAAAGTGCCAAGGTTGTCCTATAACCTTCCTACATCATGCCATGTGTGTATTTGCCTTTAGACATGAGTAAATTAGCTTAAATGCTAACATGCTAGCAATTAGCATTTAGCCACAATGAGAGTTGAGAAGTTTATCTCAAAAATGAGCCGTTAATCACGTTTCTACGTGGCCGTATGGCTGAGCTACAAGGGCTGTGAAAAGTCTATAAATTCTCGTTTTCCCTGGAAATGTGGCTGTTCTAAAAATAGAACAGGTGTATCTAATCTAGTGGCCCATTTTTGGTGAATAGCGTCGCCATGGTTACACAAAACGTTCCAAAAAATAAATACCACTGTAGTCCTGAGCGTCAACGTAACATGTGTGGGGGTCCTTCTTGCGGTTTTGGCCGCATTACGCGCACAAAAATGGGAAGATTAAGATATAATAATAGCTAAACATCACAAGGAATAACAATATGGGCTTGCTCAGTAATGCAAGCCCATAATAAGCTCAGCTGATTGCGACATAATGGCGCCTTGTAGATGCATATATCCATCCAATTTGAGACTGGTTTACTTTTACTGGCAAAGGATAGAATTATAGTTAATTGATTAAAGTGATTAAATATTTTCCAGCCCACCAAAATAAAAATCCACGTGGACGGTGCCTCGGCTTACATTTTTCCCTTCCAAGGTTGATGTCCGCCTCTGCCCTTTAACGGCCTACTCTCAGGCCTTTTGGACAGAAAACGATTCTGAAAAGTAGCATACATTATTCCATATTCGATATCCTCCTGCTACTTTGGAATTGTGTGAATCGAGTGATGTCACTCGGTGTGCGTCATGCCGCCACCTTCATCCTCGGCGTTGTGAGAATTGTGCTAATGTTCCTTGTCTGTGTGTGTGCTCGTAGGTTTCTGAGTAGTCTCTTCAGAGCAGAGCTGCAGAAGTGTTGGCGACCAGGAACAACAAGGCTCTTTCCTAGACATGCAACAAAGAGAAAGTTTGTGTCCCCCTTCTATCTTATCTGTGTAATGGAAATATATAGATAACACAGCAGACACGTGTGTAAATCTATATATTTGTAAGTGTATATAATAAAACTCTCCACTCTGAAAGAAAGGAAGAATGGAATAGAAGGACCTTTGACTGTGGAGGCTGTAACCCTGACCTGACATACCTTCTCATCTATCCCTCTGTCTGTCCTCCTTTTCATTGTTGGCTTTTTTGTAAGGTTTTGTTCAAAACTGAATTTAAAAAAAAATAGTCAGCCTTGACCCTTTCTTTTTCTCTGTGTGAATATCTCCAAGAATCTCTTCCCTCCACTTATTTCACTCCGCTTTACCGAGCAAATGTTTCAACATGTAAAACCTAAAAACTCCCTTTTTTTTGTTTCTGAAGAGCTGATTGAGAAACCCCTGGTTATTTACGGAACGGTGAACTTATTGAATCATGTTTTGTTTTGTTTTTTTTTTCCCTATGGTGGTTAGGAGTTTGCCTGCTGACATTATACACAGCTGATGGCAACAGTCTGTAGTAGATTGATACTCTGGCTCTCTCCCTTTCTTTAGAGCTTTGACTTATTATTAAATCTGTTGTAAAACCCATGGTCTTCTTCAGAAATACAAATAAAAACATTACACAACTGAATTGTTTGAACATGCCCTACAATGTCGCGGTTTTTGCCAAAGGCATTTCAGAACTACACAGAAGAATTATTTTGGTTGATTTCCTGTTTTTTTTTATAAATCACATCAACTTTATTTGTAGAGCACTTTTCCTGCAAAGAAATGCAACACAGTGCTTTACAGAATTAAAACAATTTCCACAATTAAAAGGAAAAAACAGAAACAAAAGAAAGCCCCTCCTTCCCACCCTCCATACTAGACCCCCCACACACACACAGTAGGGAGACATGGCATGGCACTGAGGAACAAGGAGATGCCACCTTTGGGGCCGTCCACACTGGGAGGAGCTGCAGGTCGTGCCATCAGAGGCCCAGCACCCGGGCCCCCCGACTCCGAGAGAACCCCGGTCGAAGGGACCCAAGGATGGCAGACCCGACACAGCCCCCAGTGTGGAGGACCCCCCCTGAGGAAACACTGGAGTTAAAAGCTGAAGACTAAGCATAAAATAGGACTAAAAAGATAAAAACCAAACACTGGAGTTAAAAGCTGAAGACTAAGAGCATACAATAGGACTAAAAAGTTAAAAACCAAACACTGGAGTTAAAAGCTCAAGACTAAGCATAAAATAGGACTAAAAAAATAAAAACATAACACTGGAGTTAAAAGCTGAAGATTAAGAGCAAAAAAATAGGACTAAAAAGATAAAAACAAAACACGAGTTAAAAGCTGAAGACTAAGCATAAAATAGGACTAAAAAGATAAAAACAAAACACTGGAGTTAAAAACTGAAGACTAAGAGCATAAAATAGGACTAAAGAGATAGAAACAACACTAGAGTTAAAAGCTGAAGACCAAGAGCAAAAAAATAGGACTAAAAAGATAAAAACCAAACACTGGAGTTAAAAGCTGAAGACTAAGAGCATAAAATAGGACTAAAAACATAAAAACAACACTAGAGTTAAAAGCTGAAGACCAAGAGCAAAAAAAAATAGGACTAAAAAGATAAAAACAAAACACTGGAGTTAAAAGCTGAAGACTAAGAGTATACAATAGGACTAAAAAGATAAAAACAAAACACGAGTTAAAAGCTGAAGACTAAGCATAAAATAGGACTAAAAAGATAAAAACAAAACACGAGTTAAAAGCTGAAGACTAAGCATAAAATAGGACTAAAAAGATAAAAACATAACACTAGAGTTAAAAGCTGAAGACCAAGAGCAAAAAAAATAGGACTAAAAAGATAAAAACCAAACACTGGAGTTAAAAGCTGAAGACTAAGCATAAAATAGGACTAAAAAGATAAAAACATAACACTAGAGTTAAAAGCTGAAGACTAAGCATAAAATAGGACTAAAAAGATAAAAACAAAAGAAAAGTTAAAAAAATATGAGTTAAAAGCCTGATTAAAAAGGTGCGTCTTTAATCTTTTTTTAAAAATATCAACAGTCTCCACAGTCCTGAGTCTCTCCGGCAGGCTGTTCCACAGGTGGGGGCCATAGTGGCTAAATGCTGCCTCACCGTGGGTTTTGGTTCTGGGTTTTGGTATTGTTAAAAGGAAGGTGCCGGAGGACCGCAGGGTTGATATGGTAAAAGCAGATCAGATAAATAAGAAGGGGTTAAGCCGTTATATGTGTGTGCGTGTGATACAGGCCGAATTTTTGGACATCCGTGTCCTAAGGACACATTGCCGTAGACCAACTTTAAGATACCAAGGGTGGAAGGAGACCCCGCCCAATGCCGGTAGTGGTAGAGCCAGTAGTCGCATACCTGGATGATGTAGAAGAACAGGTTGGGATGGGAACCAGCTTGTTTGCACCATTTCAGTCACAAAAGAATTTGCATGCACACATTAATAAAGATCCAGTAGTCGTGTATAAGACCATATTGCTGACTTTAGTTTGGTTTTATGAATGGAGATTTGCCGAATTAAACCTAATAGAACGGTCAATATTCAAGACTATAATTATAACTTGAAGCACTATTCCATACAACCATGTTATATTAATACAAGCAAATAGTCTTCAGTAGCACAATTAACCATGATTCATTTATTTTTATTTAAAAATCTTATAACGGGTATAACTACTGCATAGTTCAGCTAAACTTCAGTGGGTTAAAGTGGAACTAATGTGTGAATCCTCCCAAGGAACTTGTCATAACGTGTTGAAATCCAGTACAACCTGTGAAGCCAGTCTTCAAAGTTGAAAAGAAACTGCATGCTTATGTATGCTTACTGTACTTGGTGAACAGAATGTGATAGAAGACGACTGGGTTTTTAAGGCATTAGTGACTGTACATAAGATAATATCCTATATCGGGGGTCTCAAACTCAATTTACCTGGGGGCCACTGGAGCTAGGGTCTGGGCAAGGCTGGGCCGCATCAGGTTTTCCAAAAAAAAAACAAAAAAACGCATTTATTAAAAACAGAAAAATATACAAACTTTCAGTGATTTGGTTCTGATTTTCTACAATAAAAGCTTTGATAAAATATTCTGTTCTCAAATATCTTAATTTTTATTTTCTGCACAAAATAAGATGAAAAATAAATCAAGAATAAAGAAAATCAATCAGTAATAAATAATAATAAAACGGCAAATAATAAAAACTTAAGAAACCACATATAGTTGGTGGGTAGACAAATTATTTTTTTCAGATTAAAATTACCAAAGCATTATTAGAGCCCTGTAGACATGACAAAACACGACTATAGTCACATTTATACTCTTTTTATTTACAACATATTGCGCAACTGCAGGGTCTTGAGACACATGCTAACTAGCAAACTAGAGAGCTAGCGACCTAAACGGTAGCCTTCAAGTTATTTCCTTTCAACTTAAATAGCCAAAAACTTACCACTTCCACGCGGATAGGGAGGATAACTATTAACAGTTATTTAGCCTTTAACATGAACATTAATCAAACGTAATCATTTTTTCTGGGTACATGATACCATACAGCATCCATATCAAACTTGCACGGGCCGCACTAACATTAAACTTTCATATCAAGGCGGGGGCCTCAAACTAGTGTCTTGTGGGCCACATTTGGCCCGTGGGCCGCATGTTTGAGACCCCTGATTTACAACATATTGCGCAACTGCAGGGTCTTGAGACACATGCTAACTCGCAAACTAGAGAGCTAGCGACCTAAACGGTAGCCTTCAAGTTATTTCCTTTAAACTTAAATAGCCAAAAACTTACCACTTCCACACGGATAGGGAGGATAACTATTAACAGTTATTTAACCTTTAACATGAACATTAATCAAACGTAATAATTTTTTCTGGGTATATGATACCATACAGCATCCATATCAAACTTGCGCGGGCCGCACTAACATTAAACTTTCATATCAAGGCGGGGGCCTCAAACTAGTGTCCTGCGGGCCACATTTGGCCCGTGGGCCGCGTGTTTTGAGACCCCTGTCCTGTATCTTTTTTTTTTTTTTTTGTCCTATATCAAATATTTTCGCAAAGCCCAACCTTTTGACCCCGTTGTCGGGTGTATGTGCCAGGAAAAGCCATCATCAGAGGAGCGAATGAGTCAATTGTTTGTGTCCAAACTTGTAAGTGAATCATTCAATTTTCAAACAAAATTGGAAATTTCAGTGTCAACAAGAGAAATGTGAAAATGTTCATATAAAGTGTATAGTCAGCGGTTTCATTGATTACAGCATTAGAATGACACATTCTTATCTGCAAGTGGGAATCTGTTCTCATCATTCACTTAAGGAGCCGTTCAAAACGACAACTGTTCATGAACGTCTCTTACTGAGAAAACGATGGCGAAATCAAGTCATGCAGCATTGAAGAATGCTTAGTGTATGCACACAGCAGTGACTCAGGATAAGAGGTGTGGAACCACATCCTGTTTACTGTGACTGGTGTGCATGAAGGAATGGATCGGTGGACCGGTTTCTCAATGAGAAAAAATCTTGTTTAAAAAATTACCTTTTAAATAAAGTGTATACTGATTTATTTATTTTTTTACAAACTGAAAAAAAGATTTGTGGTCTTGAATGTGCTGCACGCCTGGACAAACTGGTGAGGAAGGCAGCTTGACATCTGTGGCAGGTTCAAGGACACAGACGAGGCTCCTTTCCATCATAGACACAAAGTCTGGACTTATTACCGTAATATCTTATGTATTATTGCACTACAAATTTCACTCATTCATCTGCTGTAAAAAAAAAACGGCTTTTCCTCAATGAAGGTACAATAGTAAAAGCACGCCCCCACCTTCTCAGGATGAAGACGGTACTGCAGGTGCCTCCGCATATTTCTTTGTATTGTAGAATTAGCAAAAATAATGTCAAATGTTACATTAAACATAAGATGTAGGTATAATTTCATATACTGTATCATATTAATACAGTTCAGTCAACAATTTTTGTTAGAATTATTTCATTTTCGTGTGAATGTGATCCACTGATTACGCAACTGACTTAACTTCATAGCTGAATTGTTAGTCAGTGAAGTTGACGGGTGACACACCCTGCAAAGGTGTGGGCCTTTTTTGCTTTTAACACTCCCATTAGGTGAGCGTGGGGGGGGGGGTTAAAAGGGCGGAACACACATTTATAAGTGAGGTCAACCATGACTGAATGTTCATAAATATATTAAAAATGTTCCATGCCGACATGTTGGAAGCAGAAAAAAAAACAACTAACATGTCAATCATACAGCCTGGAATCTTTCAGACTGATATAGACCAGGGGGGCCACTGGAGATAGGGGTCTGGGTGAGGATGAGGTTTTAAAAAAAAAAATACACTTTTTCAGTACTTTGGTTCCGGTTTTGCACACAAAAAACTGGTCAAATATCTATTTTTTCTACACAAAATAAGATGAAAAATAAATAAACAAATCAAGAATAAAGAAAATAAGCAAAGAAGAAAAACTTAAGACACCACATATAGTTGGGTGGGTAGAGAAATTTTATTCAGATTCAAATAAACTTTATTAACAGTTATTTAACCTTTAACGTGAACATTAATGAAACTTAATAATTTGACCCAATTAGCAAGTTAGCATCCATCCGGGAGCAGCGTCATCGTCCAAATGGACTAGTTTGCTCAACTGCCAGCACTGTAGATTCATGTTGCAGGGGCCCAAAGTTCAATACCCGGTGTAGGTGCAAGTGTAACTTTTTGCTATTTCTCCAGGTCCAGATAAAAGGGGCTGACGGATAGAGGAATGGATTAGGCAGCAATTACGTGCTTCAAATGAACTTTTCTGGTCAAAAATACAAGGGAAACCTCATACACACTCAACAGGGGCCCCAGAAGCACCCAAAAACGGCATAAAATGCCAGTGTTTGAATTTGGTGATTTTTGACAAAAAACGTAAGTATGTCATTTTTTTTCAGTTTTTTTCAACTTGCAGCTAATGCACTTTTCTGGTAAAAAAAAAAAAACAGGGAAAACCTCACACACACTCAACAGGGGCCTGAGAAGCACCCAAAAACGGCATAAAATTCCAGTGTTTGAATTTGGTGATTTTTGACAAAAAACGTAAGTTGTGTTGTTTTTTTTTTTCAGTTTTTTTCAACTAAATTCTAATGCACTTTTTGGTAAAAAAAAAAAAAAAAAAAAAAAAAACATGGGAAACCTCACAGACACTCAACAGGGGCCTGAGAAGCACCCAAAAACGGCATAAAATTCCAGTGTTTGAATTTGGTGATTTTTGACAAAAAGCGTAAGTAGTGTGTCGTTTTTTTTTTCAACTAGCTTATACCTTATGTCCAAAAACATGCAAAAAAGTCTTACTATACATCATGTCCAAAAAATGCAAAAAAAAGCCTTACTTTACACCACGTACAGAAAAAAGCCTTACTATACGTCAGTAAAAAAATGAAAAAATGTCTTCCTGTATATTATGTCCAAAAAATGCCTGACTATATATCATGTCCTAAAACATGCAAAAAATGCCTTACCACGTAATGACCCCAAAAATGCCTTACTATATATAATGTCCAAAAACATGCCTTACTATACCTTATGCCCAAAAACATGTCTCACTATACATCATGTCCAAAACATGCAAAATATGCCTTACAATACATCATGTCCTAAAAATGCCTTACTATACATCATGTCCTAAAAAAGTCTTACTATGCATCATGTCCTAAAAAATGCCTTACTATACATCATGTCCTAAAAAAAGTCCTACTATACATCATGTCCTAAAAATGCCTTACGATACATTATGTTAAAAAAGGCATTACTATACATCATGTCCGAAATATGCTCTTACTATAGGCGATAGGCAGTGGAACTGAATGAAGTTAAAACAGCACCACCCTGTGGCCATGACCAGACAGTGCAGTTCATACACAGACAACATATACTGTATTGTGCCTTCCATAAAAGAAAAGATACCAAGTATGCCTTCGGCGTTGCAATCTACGTAAAGGTTATAATATTATGGGAGTAAAGTTACAATATTATGGAAATAAAGTTATTATATTTTATAGATATAAGGGTATAGTATTGAGAGGAAAAACTACGAAGATTGTTTTAAGAAGAAGCTAGTTGATAGACCACGAGCACAGGAGTAACACACGTTACCTTCCGCGGAAACATGATGTAGAACAATAGTTCCGTAAAGTGTTTTAATTACAAACCGAATAGTAACATGTTTCATGAACATTATACCAAATTTATGATTTTGAATCAATGCTACTTTCGTTATTGTCATAATATTGACAAAAAAAGAAATACACGGAAGTTCATACTGTGTGTCAATGCGGATATTAGCTTATTTGCATATTTTAGCAACATTGTGTGGAATATGCAGTTTCCGTTTTGATGGGGGTCGCCCGTTTTGCATTATTATTTTGTATCTTTGAATATTTGATATTCATAACAGACAAAGAAAGTATTCCACACTTTCCGCTGTTTATTCACAAGTTTGCAGTATAATTTGATACGGCTTTAAAGGATAAATAAACGTTTAAGGTTACCTTTACTGTAACGGATAACATGACGTTCCCAAAGACACGATATGGCAGCTAAGATCAACCACCACCACATTCCCGTCTTTCATTTTTTTTGTCGAACATTCTCTGATGCCTCCAAAAACTATTTTCTATTTTATTCCTAATCATAAAGCTGCTTATGTTAAAACACAGTCAGAAAATACAAAATAACACAAAGAGAAAGACAGATGCGAGACAACTTAGTGGGATTTATTGTTATAATATTATTATAAGAGTACATCATATTTCCATCAGCACTTTTACATCATGACTGTGTCAGTCGCACATCTTTATCATATTTCTGTTTGGTCAGCCTCCCAATATCACACTCACAATTCAATTATTGTTTCATGTCATTATTAATAGAATCATTTGATCCTTGCTTCATACATGGAAATGATTCAAAGATTGTTTAATAATATTGGCAATGATTTAGCAATGTTTTTATATTCATGGAAATGATTTAGTCATTGTTTAATACTCATGGAAAAAATTGAACAATCACTTAAAAACGAATAAAAATAATCCAATCATTGATTAATACTCGTAAAAATAATGTAACATTTAAAAAAAAATCCAATCATTGTTTAATATGCATGGAAATAATTTTGCATTTTCTACACTATAATACAGGTAATCCAATCATTGTTTAATACTCATAGTAATAATTCAACAATTTATTTTAAACTAATAAAATAATCCAATCATTGTTTAATACTCATAGTAATAATTCAACAATTTATTTTAAACTAATAAAATAATCCAATCATTGTTTAATACTCATAGAAATAATGAAAAAAAATTTGAATACGAAAAAATAATCCAATCATTGTTTAATACTCATAGTAATAATTCAACAATTTATTTTAAACTAATAGAATAATCCAATCTTTTTTTAATACTCATAGAAATAATTTTACATTTTTTAAATACTAAAAAATAATCCAATCATTGTTTAATACTCAGAGTAATAATTCAACAATTTATTTTAAACTAATAAAATAATCCAATCATTGTTTAATACTCATAATAATAATTCAACAATTTATTTTAAACTAATAAAATAATCCAATCATTGTTTAATACTCATAGAAATAATTTTACATTTTTTAAATACTAAAAAATAATCCAATCATTGTTTAATACTCATAGTAATAATTCAACAATTTATTTTAAACTAATAAAATAATGCAATCATTGTTTAAAGTCATGAAAACAATTAAAAATTTAAAAAAACTAATACAAATAATTCAATCATTGTTTAATACTCATCAAAATAATTGAACCATTAAAAAAAAAACGAATCAAAATAATTCAATCATAGTTTAACACTGATGAAATTGTTGCTTGGCCCCGCCCCTAAGAACAGTATTTCCAGGAATCCCCTTTTTGACAGGCGAAGGGATTCCTGGGAAAACTGGACCCCAGGAGAGAGGAGATGAAAATCTCATCACCCGTTTGACTGGCAGGTGTTACCGGGGTTACCAGGGTTACCGGGGTTACCGGGGTTACCGGGGCGTGTGGGTCCTCCGTCCCGAGCTACAGTGCTTCATCTCAGACTAGCAACTGACCAGAGATGCAGCACTGCACCGCGGGCCGCAGGGACGGACGGCGGTAGACGGAAAGTACTGCCAGCACGCTTTTGACATGGGAGGGATAAACAGGAAATGACTTGAACTCTAACAGACCGGCATCATTCTAACTTCCTGTGGGGCTGAGTGCTGGTCCGTCTCATATTACACACACACTAGGAGGACTAGTAAGGACTACTTTGACACAAAAATCATTCTGAAGGCAAAAGTGTGTGTGTGTGTGTTTGATACTCACCTCTTGGCTGCACGAACATCCCATCTGAAACATCTCACATTAATAAATCACGCTGCTGGTTATTAATATGCGTATTTAACACATTTTCATGTGCTATTCAAAACTGGTCACTAGGTGGCAGTAATGTTACATTGATGAAAAGCAGAAAAGGAAGTCAAAAAAAAACAACAAGGAACTCTGGGGTGATACCAATGTAAAGATGATTATAGGGTTGTTATTTCATGTCTACGGAGCTCTAACTGTATGTAGAAAGAGTTTTCTATGCTATGACGGTCAAAGCTTGCGGTGACATTTACAATAAATACATAATAGCACCTCACCAGACTCATGCCCCACGTTTGTTCTGCATCGCTTGGTCTCCATAGCAACCCCTGATAAAAAGAAGACAGCATTGAAATATACGTTGTAATAATAATAATAATAATGAACGTTCTAGAAGCTAACAATGTGGGAAAAGTCTGACATTGTTAGAATGGAAAGTCTCCCGTCGTTCCATATAAGGTCTTAGCTGGCCTTTTTTATTTTTGGGATCATGGAAAATGGGATCAGCGCACTGGATAAACATTCCCTCTTTCAGACTGTGATTACTCCCACAGATAGATTGTCCACCCCCACCCACCCCCACACACACACACACCCTCCAGCTGGCTAGTAGTACATACATTCCCTTTTCTAGTCACACTTAACAGCAAGGAGGCGGAGGGCATCATCTCCCTATGCTCTGGCTCAACAAGTCCTTATTAAGAAGAAAGACACTCTCTCACTCACACACACACACACACACACACACACACACACAGTAGGCCATGTTTTTACGTTAGCCTGTGTGTAAGTTTAAGTCGACATTGACATACACGGGCGACCACTTTTGCATTGAAAGAATCTGAAAGTTTCCACTGCATTATACGTATAGCTGACTTTCTCATTAATGCTAATCAGTGTAAAACCACAGTGGAACCTTGGTTAGCAGACACCTCAGTTTGCATACCTTTTTCCAGTTAGCGTACAAATGTGTTCTTTGTGTATTTTTTATCACAAAACGGCCTTCTAACAGTTTAACAGTTTTCTTTAGCATCGCAAGATTTAGACATTTTTGGTATTTGTGCATATGACTCCATAAAAAATTAGTCAGAGCACTTGTTGGGACATTTAGCTTACCTGATACATTGCGCTATCATGTCTGGTGTTAACATGCTAACGTCAGCATACTAGCATTTTTTTCTATTTTCATGTTAGGTGCATGCTAACATGTTGTTAGCATTGCTCGCATGCTAATAGTAGATACACTATATGAACACCTAGCACCATTATGCTAGGTGTGATGCTAACATTATTATGTTTAGCATTGCTAGCCTGCTATCATGAGCATAGTAGCATTTTTATGACTTTCATGAATTTGAACTAGAGCAGCGCATGTTAGTGTTAATGTTACCATGCTAACATAATAATACTTTAGCTTATTAACATTTTTAGCATTAGCATTTTGAAAAGGTAGGAATTTCTACAAATTTTTTTGTGCTATTATGCTAGCAAAAAATTGCAAAAAATGCTAGTATAGGTGTTAGCGTGTTAGCATGCTAAGGATGCAGAGGGCCCAAATGACTAGGTTTGCCCTGGGCCTCCACATGCTGAAATATACTTGTCTACTAACATGCCAACGTCAGCATACTAGCATTTTTTGCTATTTTCATGTTAGGTGCATGCTAACATGTTGTTAGCATTGCTTGCATGCTAATAGTAGATACACTATATGAACACCTAGCACCATTATGCTAGGTGTGATGCTAACATTATTATGGTTAGCATTGCTAGCATGCTATCATGAGCATACTAGCATTCTTTTATGAATTTGAATTTGAGCAGACGGTTAGCGCATGTTAGTGTTAATGTTACCATACTAACATAATAATACTAACATTTTTAGCATTAGCATTTTGAAAAGGTAAGAATTTCTACAAAATTTTTTGTGCCATTATGCTAGGTGTTAGCGTGTTAGCATGCTAAGGATGCAGAGGGCCCAAATGACTAGGTTTGCCCTGGGCCTCCACATGATGAAATATACTTGTCTACTAACATGCCAACGTCAGCATACTAGCATTTTTTGCTATTTTCATGTTAGGTGCATGCTAACATGTTGTTAGCATTGCTTGCATGCTAATAGTAGATACACTATATGAACACCTAGCACCATTATGCTAGGTGTGATGCTAACATTATTATGGTTAGCATTGCTAGCATGCTATCATGAGCATACTAGCATTCTTTCATGATTTTGAATTTGAGCAGACGGTTAGCGCATGTTAGTGTTCATGTTACCATGCTAACATAATTATACTAACATTTTTAGCATTAGCATTTTGAAAAGGTAGGAATTTCTACCAAATTTTTTGTGCTATTATGCTAGGTGTTAGCGTGTTAGCATGCTAAGGATGCAGAGGGCCCAAATGACTAGGTTTGCCCTGGGCCTCCACATGCTGAAATATACTTGTCTACTAACATGCCAACATCAGCATACTAGCATTTTTTGCTATTTTCATGTTAGGTGCATGCTAACATGTTGTTAGCATTGCTTGCATGCTAATAGTAGATACACTATATGAACACCTAGCACCATTATGCTAGGTGTGATGCTAACATTATTATGGTTAGCATTGCTAGCATGCTATCATGAGCATACTAGCATTCTTTCATGAATTTGAATTTGAGCAGACGGTTAGCGCATGTTAGTGTTAATGTTACCATACTAACATAATAATACTAACATTTTTAGCATTAGCATTTTGAAAAGGTAAGAATTTCTACAAAATTTTTTGTGCCATTATGCTAGGTGTTAGCGTGTTAGCATGCTAAGGATGCAGAGGGCCCAAATGACTAGGTTTGCCCTGGGCCTCTACATGCTGAAATATACTTGTCTACTAACATGCCAACGTCAGCATACTAGCATTTTTTGCTATTTTCATGTTAGGTGCATGCTAACATGTTGTTAGCATTGCTTGCATGCTAATAGTAGATACACTATATGAACACCTAGCACCATTATGCTAGGTGTGATGCTAACATTATTATGGTTAGCATTGCTAGCATGCTATCATGAGCATACTAGCATTTTTTTATTTTTCATGAATTTGAACTTGAGCAGATGGTGAGCGCATGTTAGTGTTAATGTTACCATGCTAACATAATTATACTAACATTTTTAGCATTAGCATTTTGAAAAGGTAGGCAATTCTACAAACTTTTTGTGCTATTATGCTAGGTGTTAGCATGTTAGCATGCTAAGGATGCAGAGGGCCCAAATGACTAGGTTTGCCCTGGGCCCCCCACATGATGAAATATACTTGTCTACTAACATGCTAATACAAGGAAACAGGAAGCCCCGCTGCCCGTCTATGATGTCATCAGCAGTTGAATCTGTAGTTCTTTGCCACCAACAGTCTGTTTTGTTCCCACAAAACACATTTTTCATCGTTATTTTTTTAATTCAATGTTTCTCACCTTCTTCATGAAAATGCTGGCACTTGCAACTTTGTTTGGCTCCATTGTGGCTTATTTTGGTCAAAAGAAAAGCACTATTGAATTCAATAAATTGTGTTAGTTAGCAAAGAACTACAGAGTCAATGCGACAGAATGGCGACAGAGCTGACTTCCGCTTCCTGTTTCCATGTTATGAGCATGCTAATAGGCTGCTAACAAAGACGTTGGACTCTCGTGCCGTATTAATAACAAATGCTAACCAGAAAAATGGTGTAAATTTTTCAACCTTAATGGAAAAGCACACTAACCCATGTGGAACAGAACCATGTATACATGTTTCAAAACTACAATAACAAGCAGCACGTGAAGGCTGCTACAAATCTAACGTCATGTCATGAAGCTAGGGATGGAAGCAAATCACGTGTGTGTGTGTGTGTGTGCGTGTGTGTGTGTGTTTATACAGATTGGATAACAGCCAGAGAGCTATCTCTTCTGTGAAGCTAAACATTTCCTTATATGGTCATTTCCTCTCCCAGTTCTGTAAATCACACACAGGAAACCATTTGCTTGTCATACAAAGTGTCTGTCACACACACACACACACACACACACACACACACACACACATACACACACTAAGAGATAGAAATGCCGTATTTACATCTAAATTGTTAAGTTAAATCATGATTATTAATTATTCTATGATGCTTAATTGAATGAAATAAGGATGGATTAATGGGGGGGGCACAGAAAGAAAGAAAATATTTATGACTTTATGAGATTTATGTAAGAATACAGTCAGAATTAGGAGAATGACGGTGAATATTACAAAAAAAATTATATCAAATGTGATTTTACCAAACACATGAAGTCAAAAAGGTAATAAGGATTTTTGGGTAACAAGTTAGAATAGTATAGTTGTCGTTATGATCCAATCAGCTTTAGCTTCAGGAAAGAAAAAAATAATGGTACAATCTTTTAGGCAATGAGCAATTTTAGCATTATAATAAGTAATATTATTAGAAACAGCTTCTTCCCAAGAGCCATCACTACCCTGAACTCAGACATACAACGTACCCGCTCATTAGCATAATGCAAATGTGCAATATTTCCATCACTGCCTGTGTTACTACCTCAATCATATTTATTTATTAACAACCCATTACAATACACTTATATGTGACTTTACTCATCTTTATACACCAGTCATTATTTGCACTATGACCCACTAAAATTAATATATCTGCTCCTGCATATGCTCCTGTGCAATACTATGTGTATATTTTGGATATCTTGTATATATCTTGTTAAATTGTCTTTTTTACTCTACTTTTATATACTTTTTTTAACTTGACTACTGCACTGAAAGGAGAAGCTCTCCAATCTTGTATAATGACATTTTTTTTTCAAGAAAAAATGGTAAATGATATGACAATGAAGTGTTTATTTGCAAGATGAAGTGTTCGTATTACAGACATTGAGATGAATTAGTGGAATATTTTGTTCAAAGTAAAATGGCATCTTTGCTTGCGTGTGTTAAAAAAATAGAAAAGCAGAAAGGCTTCATCCTAAAAGATGTCCATGTGAATTCCCTGTTCTTCCCGTGTGACATGGACCATGGGAATGATGCTCTGTAGGTCCCCGAGGACTGATGTGTGAGTGTATGAGTTGAGTGGTGGGTCATGTGAAAGTCATGTTAACCCAGTACAACCCCCCCTCTCAAAGCCCCCTCCTCCCCAATCGGGATGTTTGACTAAATAAATCAAGCATTCCCTCCTCCTTCCTCAAGATCATGAATTTAGGACACGAGTGGCTGCTGTGAAGTTACATGGCGCTGTGACCTTACAATGACACCTTACGATACAAATGTGTGTGTGTCAATATCTCACCTCTCTGGACTCCCCCGTCATCCCTCTGGGGGGGCGTGTGGACCGGCGGCGTTTCTGCAGGATCACCTGAATGCACATATATTAGCTATGAATATATAGTTTATGTACAAGCCAAAGACATGCTGCATGTGCTGTACATGAATTACATTGTGGATTTCATTTTAGATTTCATTGTCACGGGCAAGCAGGAGCCTATCCCAGCCATCGGTGCCTTCAGTGAACATAAAACGGACTGTGGGAGGAATCATGTAAAGTCCACATGGAGATCTGAGAACCTCCTAGTGAAGAGTCAAGCCCTGACGCTAATCAGTTAATGTTATGTCCCGCAAGGCATGCTGGGTAACTTAACATGATATAAATATTTAAATAAAAAATATTCATTCATTTTGTACCGCTTTTCCTCACAAGGGTCACGGGGGTGCTGGAGCCTATCCCAGCTGTCTTTGAGCGAGAAGCGGGGTACACCCCGGACTGGTCGCCAGCCAATCACAGGGCACATATAGACAAACAACCATTCACACTCACATTCATACCTATGGACAATTTGGAGTCGCCAATTAACCTAGCATGTTTTTGGAATGTTGGAGGAAACCGGAGTACCCGGAATTGAACCCTGGTTTCCTAGCTGTGAGGTCTGCGCGCTAACCACTCGACCGCCGTGCCGCCCTAAATAAAAAATATGATTATCTTATTAGAGATTCATATAATATTACAAAAAAATGTATTATATCGATATATTATCTTTCCCTTTCTGTTTCTGTTCCCATACACGTGACATGCACATTGACATTATTTTCATCAAGATGAGCCTGGGATAGGTTCCAGCTTTCCCCTCACCCTAATGAGAAGCAACCTATAGACGTTACATCTATAGACGAGTTAGAGTCAAAGAACCAAACATTCATAACATGCAAACTCCACACAGAGATGCCCAAAACGGATTAAAACCCTGGAGGCCAGCACGCTAACCCCCTGCATAAACCACACCACACATTCCCAGCATAAAGCAGGAGTGTCACATCGCTCATCAGACGGCTTCAAAACGTAGAAAAGAAGAGTTTGTGTTGTCGTACCTTCGTGGGAGACGTCAACGGAGGTCAACGCTAACTATCATCAGCATGGTCAGCGTCAGTGTGGGACCCCTCTGGCCTCTGCATGTTCTCCTTATGAAGCAGATGGCCTTCCACGCCGTGCATTCCTCCCATACCTTGTATGGTATACTGGGGGGGGGGCGGGGCCTCCCCCTCCACACATGACTGATGGGGCAGATGTCAGAAGACCCCGAGAGCCATCAACCGCTGACCTGCTGAGTGTGTCTGGGAAAGACTGAGAGCGACGGGGAGTTAAAACAGAGAGGGGTGGGGGGCTGGGGGGGGGGGGGGGGCTGGGAAGAGGATGTGAGGAGCAGAGATGAAGAAAAAGATTGTGGAGGGAAAGTAAGGAAAGAAGGAGTGTTTGTGGAGGGCATATATTCCTTGCCTTAAAAAAACTGACATATTTTATGTTTCTTCTAAATTTGGTCTTTTTCTGCTCAGGCAAGAGTGGAAAGCAAACATAGCATGTGGAACTGATTACAAAGAGAGAAGGAAGAGGGTCATTATTTAGGCTTCAAAGCACACACACGCACACACACACACACACACACACACTCTTTTAGTCTTTTAAGGGTTCCGATCAGGACATTGTAGCACATTCAAATTAAAGGTGCTGTCTCTCCTTGGCTCCAAATGACACTTTTTCACCCAAAATCTACACTATCATTGGCTAGCATATGTTAGCAATACAATGGAACCTTGGTTAGCATCGTTAATCCCTTCCAGAAGGTACGACCCTAACCAAAACCGATTTTTCTCCCATAACAATGTAATCCAATGAATCCGCTACAGACATTTTTTAGAGTTTTTAAATGCAGAAATGCATATAAATATTCTTTAATTTTCTACAGTTTATCCTCACAAGGGTCACAGGGTTGCTGGAGCCTATCCCAGCTGTCGTTCGTTGGGCAAGAGTCGCCAGTCAATCACAGTTTGGCACATATAGACAAACAACCATTCACACTCACATTCATACCTATGGACAATTTGGAGTCGTCAATTAACCTAGCATGTTTTTTGGAATGTGGGAGGAAACCGGAGTACCCGGAGAAAACCCACGCATGCACGGGGAGAACATGCAAACTCCACATAGAGATGGCCGAAGGTGGGAGTGAACCCTGGTCTCATAGCTGTGAGATCTGTGCGCTAACCACTCAAACGCCATGCAGCGGCGTAACATAAATATGTTTCATAATTTTATTACTTTATTCCCACAATGTTATAACTTTCCCCCAATCAAATTTTTATACATATATTTACATATATTTTTACATTATTCTGGTAAAAAAAAATTTTTTTTACATGATCCAACTATTTCCATAAATAGCCGTGTGCCACAAATGGCCCCTGGGCCACACTTGAATCCACTCAGGCAGTCAGCAGTACAGACATCCATGTCTTCTTTCTTTGTGTGTGCTTTCATAACAAAACAGCATCTACTCCAATGTTATTGTCAGTACGCTGAAACAAATAGTAGACGCCATGCTATTTCCTTGACTATAGTGTTTGATCATCTTTGTGAAAGACATTCTAGGCTCCCGGTTTGATTTTTTTTAAACTTGGTGTGACACGTAAAAAGTCCGAGAGGGTCAAGAAAGACATGCGTGAGCCAGAGCAGAACAAGCTCTTCTCTCTGTCTTTTGTGTCTTAATAAGGTAATGTTTGGACATGCTTCACTGTTTACATGGAGCTTACCAGACGGGGCCATTAGAGATGGCAACCAACCATGGACACACACACACACACACATCTTCTCCCTCATATGGACCGCTAACCTTTAACAGCAAGGAAATCTTTTCTCTTTTCATGATGAGTATTTCTGACAAATCGCTAGGTGATATTATGGGGCCTCCACATGTTCACAAGCAACAAGTACTGAAGTACTTTTAGTACTTGATGCTCACATGTACTCATTCTTACAGGGATGCATGCTGCAACAAGGACAGCTAGACATAACATTTCTTGAGTTGCTCACCTTGGAAGACTTTCACAATAAAGGTCACACTCTCAGACAGCATGTACGCTATTCCTTCAAATGGAAATGCTTTGTCAGACTCCAGTTCCTCAGGACAACATGAAAGTAAACAAGAAAGAAAAAGAAGTGTTATTTAGAATGGAGTGAAATATACCTTTATTGTCATTGACGCAAGGAAATAGTGGATTTATCTATGACATTGTTTTTTTTTCCCTGAGCTGAATGTGCTTTGGCGTGGCGCTCCTTGATATGGTTCAAGCAAGTATTGGGACACCATCCCATATCACTGATAGGAAGTAAAACATATGAAAACAAAGATCTGCTCTGCACTTTACGGCTGCTGTCTAACAACTTCTACTCTTCTGAAACCACTCTCTACAAACTTACCCATCGTGCAGTCAGGGGTGGCAGGCGAGGAAACTATCATGATGAAAAAGTAATTAAAAAAAGAAATAACATCAAATATTTGTACATTGAACTGTATTATGCGAAGTCTGGTGCTGGCCTCAGTTTGCGTACATTTTTCCAGTTAGCGTACAAATGTGTTCTTTGTGTACTTTTTTTTTTTTAAATCACAAAACGGCCTCTCACTGAACATTACAGCAACATTACTGACACCTACTGAGCAATGTGGAAAACTACATATCATTCCCAGCATCGTTAAATGTGTTTTCTGAATGTCTTATATTTGAATTTTTTTTTAATTTTGCCATTTTTATGATGGAATTTTTTAAAACTAAAAACAAGCCATAGTCAAACCCAAAAAGGCATGATTTACAAATAAACTAAATGTTTGATTAAGTCAGTTATATTGACTAAAACTAGCTATATAACAATAACAATATAATCTTAAAGTGAGGACCCTGAAGCTGTTTAGCGTTACAGGAAGTCCAATGACAGAAGACGTCTGTGGGCAGTTTCACTGTTTATATTCACTGACAGCAGCACAGGAATTTGCTTCACTTCAACGTGCGCGTGTGTTCTGTCTTCCCAAAATTGTCAAAGCAGGAAGAGCAGTGATGAGTGGAGTGTAAATGAGAACAATGTGTACAGGTGTACTGTCTCCTCTCCATTGCTCTGCGCTGACTATTCTGTCATGGCTGATAGAGCAGGACAGAAGCCATGTGTGTCCAGCTTACAACTTCCTTCTCCCCCTTCCTCGTCCCCATTTTAACTATCAGAGCTTTCAGGGAGCAGATGAAAAGGATTTGGGTGTGGAACTTCCAAGGTTGACCGATTTGTTATTTTATAAATAACAGAAATCTAACAAAGTTATATTAACAACAATAGAGTGTGTACAGTGTGAACTCTCTTGTCATTTAGCTACATTCAGGATTTATCACCAAGCAAGTATTTTAGGTCCTGATGCAGCAAAACAACCCCAGACCATCACACTACCACCACCATATTTTACTATTGCATGAAATGCGGTGTTTTGTTTTTTTTTGTTCAGTGATGATTCGGCATGGAACTCTGCCATGTATCTTTATTACGGTGGAGTCATGAACGCTGGCCTCAACCGAGGCAACTGAGGCCCGCAGTTCTTTGGATGTTGTTGTGGGGCCTTTTGTGACGTCTTAGATGAGTCATCACTGTGCTCTTGGGGTCATTTTGGTTGGCCGGCCACTGCTGGGAAAGTTCACCGCTGTTCTATGTTTTTGCCATTTGTAGATAATGGCTCTCACTGTGATTCGCTGGAGTCCCAAAGCTTTGGAAATTGCATTATAACCATTAAAGTTAAACTTTTTCACATAAGGCCAAGGAAGTTTGACTTTTTTCCTCCCTTAATAATTAAAGGTTTCACTTAAAAAGTGCATTCAGTGTGTCTAGTTGTGTAATGTTTAAATTGGTTTGATGATCTTAAACATTTAAGTGTGACAAACATTCAAAAAAGTAACAAACCAGGAAGTCGGCCATTGCCACACCATTGTATATTCAAAGACAAAGCATTGTTTTATTATTAGTTATTAGTATCAACATTGAGCTTCTTCTCTTACATTTCTGGTGATTTTACTTGTATGTATATATTTCTGATAAAGTAATAAAAAACAAACTGCAGGCCATAAATGGACCCCCATGGACAAAGACAAAACAATCCAAACCATCATGGTATCGAAACTGTATTCTATAATTAAAACATTGTGCTCTACCGCCATCTAGTGCCAAATTGAAGTACTACATCTCAGTACATGAAGTGCAACATTATGGAGGAGGATTAAGGCCACACCGAGTTGAAATATTGTATTTGAAATAATGTTAAATATATTATTTACGTTTAATACATTTTAAACATATTTATTTAGCAACTATGAACCCTGTTTACGCATTTTAAATCGACTCAGAAATCACATCTTTGTGATTTCGGTCATTTTTGATGTTTTGGACTGATTGTTGCTAGCTAGCTTAAAACACAAGGATACATTGCTAGCGACAGCACAAAAGTTGACAAACATATTTTAAGTAACAATTCAGACATTTGAGATGGCTTTTGGGGTGCTTTTTATACTCACAAAGATGAAAGTTCCCCAAGGCTTAAAACGTTTTCGAGCAAAAAGCTTGTTTTTGTGAGCTTTTCCGAACTTCGTTTCTGCCACTGCTAACTTGTGTTTCGTCAAAGATCGTCTATTCGAGAGAAGAGCACTCATTCTCGCAGTCACTGAAATTATTCTTTTTTGTGATGTCTCACTTGATTTTTTAATTTTTACGATACATATAACCACATTTATTTACCAACTATGAAACCAACATGAAACCAACGTCTTCTACCAACTACATGACACTGTGAGGACGAGTCCCTGCTTGTTTTCCTGCTTGCTTGCTTGCCTGTTTCCTTCCTTCCTTCCTTCCTTCCTTCCTTCATTCCTTCCTTCCTTCCGTCCTTCCTTCATTTTCTTTACCGTTTATCCCCACGGGTATGCTGGAGCCTATCCCAGCTGTCTTGATCCCAAATATTTTTCAAAAACCGTCTCTCTCGGTACCGGCCATTTTTGGTGTTTTTGACAGATTTTTCAAAGCACACAGCCTATAGTGTTCTAGGGCAATGTAGACATGGTACAGTATATGTCAAAATATTTCATCAGAAAAAAAGTTTCTACCTTTTTCTATTCTTTAGTAATCAGCAGTAGAAATTTCAGCAAAATATCAGTTCTCAACAAAAAAGTGAGGAAAACACTTTTTAATGTGAAAAGATAATTTCAAGCATTTCACTTTGACACAAATGTAGCCATATATGTATATATATCACCAAAATATATAAACAAATATACCACAACATAGACAACACAAAAACTTGTTTTACATGAAAATCATTTATTTACAAATATAACACCATGAACTATTTACAATATTTACAATTTGTGTTCAGATTTCCCCTCACTTCCTGGTTGCTTTTCAACTTCCTGGTTGCTGTGCAGCATGTCCTGTATTTCTATTGGAAAGATGCATGCTGAGCTCTTATAAAATGCACTTCTGCCACATTGTGGCCGTTTTTCCAACTTAAAAGTGCACCAAACATGCTCTCTTTTATTGTGCAGTTGTATCATCACCTGTTTTAACATCTAAAAAAAAACATAAAAGACGTATAAATGTGTTTGGGGTTGAAAAAAAAGTATATAACTGGGGGTCCAGCATTTGATAGCCCTACCAAAAACCCGCTCTGTCTCCTCCAGACTGGAATACTGTGGTGTAGTTTTCCTTGAAAGGCATTCTGTTGCAAGGTAATTGCTTTTAAGTTTGTCCATTAGCGACAGTCCAACTGGTTTGATAGCCGCAATAAAAGGGTCCACAATCGATGTGAGTTTCCTGCCCAGTTTATGCAAACTTTGTACTACTTTGTAGTACTTTGTAGTACTACTTTGTAGTACTTTTTAGTTTCTATCCAAATGATAGGTCACTTGTTAAGCCTGGTGTTTTTTCCAGAAATACACTTGTTTTTCTGTGCTTCATGACATACGTCATGGACTCTGTAATACTGATAAAGCATTATGAAAACAACCAATGCAAACTTGTTTTGCTGCACAGCTTGGTGAATCATTGACAGGGACTTGGTCATACGTACATACAGTGACATAGCCTTGACCTCATTATGTAACGACTGGTAACATTTGAATGTTACTGCAGTAGTGTTGTTCCTCCTGCAATGTTGGTTGGAAGGGGGCTAAAGACCTTGCTGTTTATGCTTGGCCTCCAGATAACCTCCAGATATCACTGTGTGATTTTTTTTCTTGTGTGGATATATGATAAACATTGAATACATTGAATCAGTTCATTCATTGTGAATAACCCTATATTATGTCCATGTCATGAAAATGACATAATAGAAGTGGCTTGTTTTGTTCGGCCTCTACAAAAGTACTACGTGTGGGGAAAAAAGTGCATGACATTACAAAACACGACAAAAAGGTAAAAATTCCTGCTTTATTTTTTTTATAATATAGTACATAGTGTAGTATAGTACAGGATATGCAGCATATTCATGTCAGCCAGGCCGGGTCCAACAAATTCATTCATTCATTCGTTTTCTACCGCTTATCCTCACGAGGGTCGCGGGCGTTCTGGAGCCTATCCCAGCTGTCTTCGGGCGAGAGGTGGGGTACACCCTGGACTGGTCGCCAGCCAATCACAGGGCACATTCACACTCACATTCATACCTATGGACAATTTGGAGAATTGAATCATTTAACAACTGTGGGGTTTTATCACCATCAGTCCAGTAATGATCACATAATCTTGAGTAAATATTCATGTAAAATACCCCTGAATGTGTTCCAATTTCAAGAACTCGGGATGTCATATATCACTTCATTAAATACAGTGGTGTAAAAAAAAAAAGTGTGATGGTCTGGGTCTCTGTTTAGGTGCTTCAGGATCAGGAAGACTTGTTGTGATAAATGGAACCAAGCAGAAACAAAATTGGGTTCTGCAGCAGGACAATCATCTAAAAAACACGCCGGCAAGTCCGTCTCTGATTGGCTGAAGAAAAACACAAATGAAGACTTTGGAATGGCCTAGACAAAGTCCTGACCTGAATCCTATTGAGATGCAACCCTTCAATGTGGCTGAATGAGACTCATCAGTTATTAGGTTTAGGGGGCTTTTTTCATCCCTTAATATTAAAAACTCACTTAAAAAAACTGATTTTGCATTCAGTTATGTTGTCTTTGACAAACATCTAAAGTTGTTTATGACCATGAAATCAAGGGGGCAATCACTTTTTCACACCACTGTAGTTATTCAATCACGATCCTGCCTTTCATGCGCATCCTGTGTAAAAACATGCGATTGACTTGTTGTGGCGACCATTAAATGACATTTCAATGCCTATTTTGTTTGCCGTGTATGCTCCAGGCTGGTTATAATCATTTCAGCGTGACCAGCTCAAAGCCCAAAGCAGCAAATTGTTTTGAAATACTCATGGTCAAAAAATGTTTCAACTATTACTCGGCTCTCGTCTGAGGTCTTGGCCTTTCTGTGGTTGTCGGCGTACATTAACCCTCCCTGAAGCTGATGTCACAAAGCAGTGATAAATGGTCCGAGGGGTAGTGAAACGAGGGCAAGCGGTCTGGACCGATCTGCTCTTCAGTAGGAATATCCAACAAGCAGTCCACGCTCAAAGCCTTGTGGGTATACCAGATGTAATCAAGTGTGCTGCAGCTTTCTCCAGTGGGACGGATCTTCCACGTCGTGTAAGGCGGCTCCGTCTGTCCGTCAGAACTCAGCAGCTTGTAAGCAGAGTCCAGGCCAAGAGGGGAGGATCTGAAACGGCGGTAAACGTCTTCTGAAGGCTCTGCGTTAAAATCCCCACACACCACCAGCGGATCGTCCCCCGGTGAGTCCAGATCCTGGTTGCCTCCGCTCCTGGAAGTTATGCTCCGTAGGCTCTGGAGTAGGTCGGCGCCTTGTGCGCTCCTCAGCCTCTCCCAGCCACTTCGGGCTTTCAGATGCGTGACGGCCACGCAAAGTCGCCGACCTGTTAGCCGGCAGTTCAGTATTTGCACAATGGCTACCTGGTTGGTGGGTAACCTCATTGCGGACAGCCGCAAAGGAACTGAGGTCTGGAGGGAGAAACGCGAGAGGCGGTAGAACAATGCGCAACCATCAGGTCCATTGTTTTGTTCTACATCTAAACAAGGAGACCAAGGCTTTGCCAGGAAGCTGCCGTGGTAACCGAGGCTGGCCATGATTGGCTGGAAAGTGTCATAGTAATGGTCAACTTCCTGTAGACAAACAATGTCAGGGCGGTAGGTGAGGATCTCTTCCAGGATCAGATACTTCCTTTCCTTCCAGTTGAGGGCCTCCAGAGGACACCGAATAAATCCATCCTTCCCTTCACCCAGTGCTGCAAAGAAAAAAAAGAGACTAATGTAATATTATGAAGATAAATTATGTCAATAAATATATTTTTCATTCATTCATTCATTCATTTTCTACCGCTTTTTCCTCATGAGGGTCGCGGGGGTGCTGGAGCCTATCCCAGCTGTCTTCGGGCGAGAGGCGGGGTACACCCTGGACTGGCGGCCAGCCAATCACAGGGCACATATAGACAAACAACCATTCACACTCACATTCATACCTATGGACAATTTGGAGTCGCTAATTAACCTAGCATGTTTTTGGAATGTGGGAGGAAACCGGAGTACCCGGAGAAAACCCACGCATGCACGGGGAGAACATGCAAACTCCACACAGAGATGCCCGAGGGTGGAAATGAACCCTGGTCTCCTAGCTGTGAGGTCTGCGCGCTAACCACTAGACCACCGTGCCGCCTGCCTTTTAGCATATTTACAAAAAAAAAAGTCGCCCATTTATCCTTTCATTTTTCAGTATGTGGCCCTTTGGTGGAAAAGGTTTGGACATCCCTGCCTCAGTGCATACTTATAAATTCCCTAAACATACTATATTGCCAGATTGACTCCATAAATGTGTACCTTGCGCAAGTATATTCCACTGCATTACTCGTATGGGAGCGTGGTGGCAGCGTGCGGTTCCCTTGGGATATACCAGATCTCTGTGGGGCCTGGCTGGACGCCTCTGGAGGGCCTCCTCACACTCCCTGAGCAGCAGGTCAGGGTCGAGCTCAACCAGGTCTTCCGGGTTGAGATTCTCTTCTCTTTGGTCCAAGGGTGTGCTGCTCAACGTCTGGGCCAATGTACTAAACAACCTGCTGGTGTTGTTGCCCATTGGACAAACTGAAGGACATAGAGAAAGACAAAACGTGTGTTGTGTCATACGAGTGAAAGAAACAATTACAAACATAATACAGAGGAACCTCTGTTAGAATATGCCTTGGTTAGCATGTTTTTTGTGAAACAAAGAAAGTACTAAAATAAATATATATTTTGTGGCAAAATGTCTGGCTTTCTGGAAAAGGATTAATTGGATTTATATTATTTTATTATGGGAAAACTGATTCAGTTTGGAGTATGCCTTGGTTAGAGAACGTGGACTTCTGATACAGATTTATGATGCGAACCTCTGTTAGAATATGCCATGGTTAGCATGTTTTTTGTGCAACAAAGAAAGTAATAAAATAAATATATATTTAGTGGCAAAATGTCTGGCTTTCTGGAAAGGATTAATTGGATTTATACTATTTTATTATGGGAAAACTGATTCAGTTTGGAGTATGCCTTGGTTAGAGAATGTGGACTTCTGATACAGATTTATGATGCTAACCAAGATTCCACTGACTATACAGTATATAAAGACAAATATGGGAAGTAGCTAACTTCATGGAATGATTTAGTTTTCAAGTTGGAAGTTGGACCCTCTTTGTCCATATTGACTATTGCTAGAGAACATGAGAACACGCTAAAGCAGCACAGAACATTTCTATCTAGGAGGTGGCGTCAAAACACAGCTCTGGCTTTCATTAGATCTGATGGTTCCATTTGAACTGTCTCTATGCCAGTCCTCGTCCTCACATCACTTATGTCTCAACATCATGAGCCCAGGATGACTTAGCATGTATCAACCATCAGTATAGGCTACTGCAGCAATGCGAGCGCATCAGGCAGGATGCTCCTTGAAGGTAGCACCCACTGAGCCCCAAGCGCTATGGAGCGCCATGCATCCAGCGTATGCTGTCTGTATATTTTTCCATTGCTCTAGAGTTTGTAGTCCACATCATCGACATTCAAACGTAGACCTATGCTGTTACCCCAGTAGCCCATACACATCAGTACACAAGCGCTGATACAAATGGCAAAGTGCAAATAGCATAGCTTCAAATAACCGCAAGGCCATTTCATTTCAAAGAATTTACGACAGACCCTTGAGATGCAGCATCTCCTTTTCTCGGGGGTCCCATACTGCGCTATAGTGACCGCAGTCTGTGAAAAGTCCTAATACCGTAAATACACGAAAGCAACCATCATGTTCAAGTCCTACCTCCTGTCTCCATGTCATAGCAAATGCCCTATTCTTCCTAAAGGGCACTTGGGTGTGTCTGTGTTCTGATGTAGCCGTGTCTCCCGTGGCCTCTCCCTTGCTCGCTTCCCAATGCCATGACTCATCCTTTAAAAGGTTTTTTATCTTGAAGCGTGTCTGGTTCCCCTCCCCCTCAAACTTGCTGGTTGACAGAAAGAGCCGGAAGACATGCTAAGTCTGTCTCAGACATCGAGAGAGGAAGCTAAGGTCTGGGGTGACCAATCAGGGATCTCCATAGTGATGCGGGGGCCAGGGCATTCAAAATATATATACACATTAATCTTTCTGTTAATAAAATGATGATTAATCATGATTAATTAATTTGACGGTTTGATATATATATGTATATACATATATACACATATATATATACACACATATATATACACACACATATATATATGTATATACATATATATACACACACACACATATATATATATATACACACATATATGTATATACATATATATATACACACATATATGTATATACATATATATACACACATATATATGTATATACATATATATACACACATATATATGTATATACATATATATACACACATATATATGTATATACACATATATATACACATACACATATACACATATACATACACATATATATACACATACACATATACACATACACACATATATATACACACATATATGTATATACATATATATACACACACATATATATGTATATACATATATATACACACATATATATGTATATACATATATATACACACATATATATGTATATACATATATATACACACACATATATATGTATATACACATATATATACACATACACATATACACATACACATATACATACACATATATATACACACACACATATATATACACATATACACATATACACATTTATACATATCAAACCGTCAAATTAATAATCATGATTAATCATCATTTTATTAACAGAAAGATGAATGTATGTATGTGTATATATATATCAAACGTCAAATTAATTAATCATGATTAATCATCATTTTATTAACAGAAAGATTAATGTATGTATGTGTATATATATATCAAACCGTCAAATTAATTTATATATATTTTGAATGCCCTGGCCCCCCGCATTCATATATATATATATACACACACACATGTGCGTGCGTGTGTGTAAATGATGGGTACAAAGATGTTGCCTAACATCACCGAGTGCAAGGGGATTTACTAAAAGGAGCATGTGGTCCAACAGGTGGGGATGACAGGCACATTGACCAGACACTCACACACGCAAGGCTGTAACACATAACCTCCTCCTTTGACAATGTAAACACATATAATCAGGTTAAAATGTGCCCCAGAAAACCATGTTCCAAATCTGCGTGCGGCACCAAGCCCTGTATGCAGCCCACTTAGATCAGGTTACAGTGAGGCCGGCAGAAGATCCAGAGCAGCCCTGCAGCAGAGCCATTTAAAAATGGCGAAAAGAAAGGCAGAGTCTATTCATAACAGCGTCACAGAATACAAGCCCTTTAACATATGGCAGACAGAAATGTCTTTGCCCACTCTCCAATTGGTCGTTTCTATTTATCAGTACTGTATACACTGAAGTCAAAACATGTTGGCAGGTCTGCACTAATATTGAAAGTCCTTGTTGCCTCTCACGTCCCCATTGACTGTTCACGATAACCCCCCCAAGCAAGGGAAGAGAAGCACTGACACTGCCCGTACTACTCGTACAAAGATGGCTATCTTTTAACGTAGCTAGCTGATAACCTTGGTCGTTTATTAATAAATAATAATTATTATTTATTCAAAATTATTTGTGCAATTTACTGTTTACGCTGTACATTGTTGTTCATCTATTTATTCTCCACGTTATTATTATACGGGAGCCAGGCAACGACATTTTGTTGGTAATTTCACTGCTGTGTTATTGTGCAATGACAATAAAGGAAGTCTATCTATCTATCTATCTATCTATCTATCTATCTTAACTCATTGTTGATTTTGACTGATATCACAAAGCAGACGGAATATTATGCTATATAGATGTGATATATGGCAAAAGAACGATCATTCTTTTTCCTTTCTTTAGTAATCAATAGTAGAACTTACGTAAGTTTCAGCAAAATATCAGTTCTTAACTAAAAAAAAAGGAGAATAAACACTTCTTGTGAAAAGATACATTTCAAGCGTAACTTTCACTTTGACACAAATTTAGCCATTATATATTTAGCCATGAATCGGCTTAGAGTAATGGCCGAACAGGCAAGATCGTGGGTACAAGCGGCTGAAATAATTCCTCTGTAGTGTTACGAGAAGCTTGGACTAAGCATCTGGTCAGGATGCCTCCTGGAAGCACCCCCTTGGGAGGTGTTCAGGGCACGCCGTCCAACCGGCGTGAGGCCTCAAATAAGACCCAGTGTAAGACACACTGGAAAGACTATGTCTCTCAACTAGCCTGGGAATAGCTCAGGATCCCCTGGTAGGAGCTGGATGAAGTTAACTGAGGACAGGGAAGAGTGGGAAAAAGATGGATGAATCACTTAAAATACTGAACTACATTGAATTGCAACCATTTTTGGAAATACAACTGTATCCCAAGCAGAGTGTAATAAATTGTTGAAATAATTGTCTCCGCTCCAATTGACTCGGAATGCTATGACTGATTAATATAACCAGCATGTACCTTGTCCCATGTCATCTTAACAACCACTTATGCAACCCAACCAGGCCAATCCCATTTGAGACTTCCAGTACAGTTCTGAGTTTCAATCACGACAAGCACGGAACCTCAGACCATACAAACACTATGTCTTTCAGTTTATTTAGACCACACATATAACAAAGATAATGTTGTGAAGTTTGGAGTGTCCGTGAATGCACCTTGCCGTCTGAGGACAGAGGGAGGAGCCTGTTTGAGAGTTGGGAGATACTTTGATACATATTTGATATCAGGGCGACAAACTTTATATATATATATATATATATATATATATATATATATAAGTTGGGCAAAAATAAATATGAAACAAAGATAAACACTTAAGTGGTTTGGTCCAAACAAAAAGAGGCAAAAGTTTCGAAGTTTAAAGGGAAACTTTCTGTGGTGAATTTCCGTGCAATTAGCCCCATATTAGCTTAACTGAACAATTGGAACAGACATTCCATCATTCCATCAAAACTTTAACTGAATTTAACATCATTAGTCGAAAGGTCACATCAGTTGAAAAAAAGCTTTTGCTGTATGACATTTATATTAACATATATTTATATATACTTTACCGAGAACTTTCCCCGTTGTGGACAATCCAGTTGTCTTCAGATGTCGACCGCTCTCCTTAACACCGGGACATTGGCACCTTGTTCCCGCCGGTGGTAGAACAGCAGCGGGTGAAAATGCTCTTCTGGCGATGGTTCCCTCCAACGATGATATACACGTTTGGCTCATAAGAGCTGAACAGCGGCGAGCTGGATTCATTATTCGCTGTACTTGGATAAATGGAGGTACTAACGTGTGTCACTAAGCCATTCAAACCAACATTTGGAATGTTCCACAAATGGCTACTAGTTATGACTGTACTGTCAGAAAAGCCGGCAAGTGTTACATCATATTCGGTTTGACAGCGAGGCAGTCGTTCTTGCAGGAGGGGTGGGGGAAAATGGCTCGTTTAAGTATTTTATTACCGATAACAATGAATTACACCAAAAGTGTCTATGGGCTTTCAGTTTGTGTATTGTTTCTGAGACGTTTTTATTTTAGGCTTTTTACGCAAGTTTTAGCTGTGTATCAAACAATGCATCAACCACCATGCACCCCTACAAAAAAGTTTGGATCAGTTCACATTGACGCGTGGGCTCAACGTCATATGTAGGGTGTGGCCTAGCGATATGGTAGCCAATCATTTTATAGAGCTCTTTTTCTCTATGAGCACACAGAAAAACTGATTTTATTGAACGTAAATAACGTCTATAACAAAAAACAAATTAATAACCATTCAGTAGAACAAAAAAATGATTTACGGCTCGTTAGACTTTTATGTCCGTTTGCTTGCTAGATTATATATGTAACGTCATGCTTGTTCCTATTTAATTCTAGGATCTTACACTTAGAGGTACTCAGAGCCGTCTCTGAATAATTTTAATATTGTCTAATTTGAATATGCTTGGTAAAATGAATTAAAGCCAAAAACAATAAACTGGGTATTTGGACAGATCCAAATACCGATACCAAAGGTATCAGTATCGGATGGAAGTGATAGCTTGATCTATATTATATATAATATATATTCTTCAGTGCTTATGTTTATTTTCATAAATATCTGTTGTTTTGTTCAAATTGCATTTTGTACTGACTTTATAACATAGTTAGAAGACTCACCTTGGGGAAAAGTTCAAGGGGGCAAAAAGCCAAAGGATTTGTTTTTGCATTTGTTTACTTATTTAGCACAGTTTACCATTTTGCTTAAACATTTGCAATAAAAGAGAATGCAGTAATTGCATTATATTGTTGATAGTTACATTGTCATTGTTACATTGTTTTTACAATGTAAATTATATTATATATTATTATTATATATTACATTGCCAATTAACATTGATAAGCATTTTTGCCAAAAAGCTGTCAAGTATTTGATTTTATTATAATTATGACCAACATTAATTAAAGGTAAAAATCACAATCATTCAAAGAAAATGTAAAAGGTATGTGTTATCTGCAATACTGGCCTGTTTATTTACTACTGGATTGATTCCAAAATGGACCTCCTGCACTAAAAGTGCTACATAGTATCTGCATGCTCCTGAATCCATACCGAGGCGGTACTCATCCCCCATATTTTGCCCACACTTGCAAATACAGCGGGTTGGTACCCGGGGCTTATACCCGCTGTCTGCATGGATGATCACATCACAAGCCTCAAACTCTCCACACCCTGCCAAGTGCTCGCCCCCCCCCCCAAATGCCGCACAAGCACCTAACCAGTGAGACATTTTTTTAGGAACGTTTTGAAGGGTGCAAAAGTTTCTATCACTTCCACACAGACAGGAAGTTCCACACACCAGACGTGGTTGTTCTGAATGCTGAGGCGGACCAAAATGAAAGACCATTCAAAAGTCCTTTCAATAACACACATTTCTGTAAAATTTACTTCAATACACTCATAGTACAAGTAAAATAATATATATTATACTTCATGTGCGAAGTACAGTTTCGAGTTATTTTATTTGGGCGTAGACATCTTTTCACTCTCTATTTAAATGGCAGTATAAAACAAGAAAAAAAACTTGTTTTGAGACCAACGGTGCAGGGGAAGGACTTTCGACAGCAATGTAAAACAAAGATAAATTTAACTAAAACTTAACCGAACACAGAAAAAAAATATTTGCTGTGTATCAAAATGCTCTGTACAGTTCCATTTATAACAATGTGTTTCAGGCAGTTATTATACTGTGTGAATACAAAGAGCAACTGTTTCATTTACAATCTAATGGCTGCCCGAACGTGTCCCTTTCTTCCTGTGTAGGGTTTGAAAGTCGCCGTAGTGTCCTTCATGAGAACAGCCTGTGACAGTCAAAGAGTGCTGCTGTGTAAAGGGTCGGGGGTGGATGGGGTATATGACTATGTACAGTCTGTCATGTTACCCCCCAAACCCATCCCAGCTCAAGTCTGAGTTCTCAGGAAGCTGAGCTTTCCTCTGCTACTGCTGGTTGACTGCTGGGGGATGGACCCTCTGATTGTGCTGCTTCTGATGGACTCCTGGAGGGCTTCTTTAGCTGGGAGGAACTTTGGACATGCTGCACAGAAAGCTGCGGTTTGGCTAGGATGAGCTGTGGCACGGATGTGCCCGCTGCCAGCTGGACCATGGAGGTGGTGGCTGCTTTGGCGGCAGCATGAGTAAGATGCGTGGTAACAGGTTTGGCCTGTACGAGCTGAGTCACCTGGCCTGATGGGTTCGCCTGCATTAGCGTGGCAAGCTGGTTTGCTGGGATGGTGATAATTGTTATTTTCTCCCCTGCTTTGGAGCCAGCGGGCAGCATGGTGGGCAGGGCCTGAATGACAAGTTTTGGAGGGGGGCTAGCACCGGCTACTGTAACTGGGGCTCCTGCAGCTGTGGTTAGTACTGGGGAGGAGTTTAACGTCACCTGGCCAAGAGAGTTGGCCATTACCACAGGCACGGTGCGAATGGACCTGTCAAAGAAAGAAAAACAAGGATCAATATGCACTATGGAAGAGTTGAACAACATTCAAATGTTTTCAAGTAATCACAAAATACTAGCCAATATTAACATGACCACAACCAAAAGGCTTAAATAAACAACAAAAATATATATTTTTTACATACGAAGAGCTTGCAACCAAAAGGCACTAAATCCATTTTGACTGATTTCGAAAAAATCACTGATTTTTAATTACGCACATATCAATCTATTTGGTCATCAAGTCTATATTGCAAATGAAAGAGCTATCAATATAGGTCAGAAAAATCCTGCACACACCATGTATTTTATATATTTTTTTTTAATTAATTTTTTTTTCGGATTTAGCGCCTTTTGGCTGAAACAAATTTGAAGTCACCTTTAACTTCTTCAATGGCATTGTTGTAAAAGAATGTAAGGTGCTTTAATGTGCTATGCTAATAAAATAATTACAACACAGAAGCCATTCTCAACATACAATACACCCCCCCCCACACACACATGCACTCGTTCACCTTCACACATTACAGAAACAAAATGTTATAACCTACCACTAGTACACTGTTACTGATAAAATTTTGTTAAGATATTAAAGTAAAGTAAAATAATGTTTCTCATGAAAGTTGGAGGTGTCAAGGTAGAGACATGCCTTTTATGGCGTAAAAAAAAACTTCCATGTTACAGAATACTGTAAAAACACAATTTGTGTTCTCCTGAATTGCATAACATACTGTAACTATCATACGTGTACTTAATGTATACAAACAAAACAGGATGCGCACTGATACTGGCTTTCTGTATGTGCAGTGCCAATTGTATTCTTCTCTCTGATTGGTCAGATTATCAATAGATGGGAAACTTGGGCCAATCAGAATAAAGAATAAAGAAAGGGATTTAGCTCCTTTTGGTTGAAATCTGAAATGGAAATAGCGCCTTTTGGTTGAAAGCATAAATTTCATATCACTTTTTTTCATATTTTTTAAAATGATTTCAAGACCAAAATATGTGATTTAGATACACATGACAGAGGTCTATTAAACTCATGAAAAACATGCAACTTAGTGAAAACTGGATTTAGCGCCTTTTGGTTGCAAGCTCTTCATATACTCAAGATGCAGATAGGCTGCATTGAGACAGCAAACCAAGAGAAGTGAATCATAAGCATATCACAATCATAACTACTGTATTACACAATTCAAAGTAGGAAAACATATTCTTTTCATTGACTTGTGGTCATAATGTTTTTTTTTAATGACAAATAAAAACAAAAAAAAAGTGGCCCCAAACAGGTTTAGGGGGCAATCACTCTTCCACGCAGGGACATGTAGGATTGGATTTTTCCTCCCTTAATAATAAAAAGTTATATTAAAACTGTTTGATGATCTGTAACATTTAAGTGTGACAAATGGTCAAAAATGAACCAGGAATCAAATAAATATTACAATACAATGCTAAAAAAATGCGTAGGGTGTATGAGAAAAACAAAATGAAAAGGAGAATAGTGTCAAACCTGGTGGTGGAATTACTGGGGATGATGGTGACATAGGTTTGTTGGGCATGGGAGGCAACAGGAGGGTTTGTGCCCAGGATTTCTGCACCCTGCTGGCCGGACAACATGCCTTCACTGTCTTCGCCTTCGTCATTGTCATCAATGACTCGAATATTCTTTGGCATGTCCTTAAACTGGTAGGCCAGCCTCTGGCCCTCCACTTTTGCGAGGATGCCACGCTGGTAATAATATCTGCACCAGAACACACCAGATTGATCATATTGTACAACATGCTTATATGCTTATTCTACATTTTTGTTTGTGTTTGATCGTCTGACCTTAGGGCTCGACCCATTGTTTCATAGTTCATATCAGGCTTGTTCTTGTGTTTCCCCCACAGTTTGGACACCGCCTTGGAGTCCACCAGTTTAAAGATGCCCTTTTCTCTCTGCATCCACTTGATGTATCTTGGACAGGTGTTTTTGTCCTGCAACAGCTCCAGTAGGAACTCCCACAGGTAAGTGGTATTGCCTAAAGGACGGAAACAATGTCAGTCAATCTAACACAATTCATTTTGATCTGACACTGAGATTTAACTACCGTATTTTCTGGACTATAAGTCGTACAAGGTCAAAAATGCATAATTAGGTAGAAAAAAACATACATAAGTCGCATTTTTTTTTACAAACTACTTGACCAAAACAGACATTACGTCCAATAGGAAGGCAAGTTTTAATAATAAAAGAATAGAGAACAGGCTGAATAGGTGTAAGATATGCTAACACAATGGTTATTCAGCTATACAAAAAATAAACATAAACAGAAAAGGTGTCCAGTGTTTATGTAACATAAACAGTTTTTTCATTTATTATTATTTAAGTCACTCTGGAGTATAAGTCGCAGGAACAGCCAACCTATGAAAAAAAGTGTGACTTATAGTCCGGAATATTCAATCCGGGTTTTAAGAAGCTCTAGCGCAAATAAACAGTAATTAATGTCGGACACACTAGAGAGGGGGATTCAGTATTCAGTAAACACGGACCTACGTTACCACTCTGAGTTGATACTGAGTCAGGGGTCTCCAGCCAGTAGTTAAACTACCAGTAGTTCCTAACCACCTTTTTATTAGCTCTCCAAAAGCTTTATCCATTTATTATCAACGCCTGTACCCACAAAAGTGGGGTTCTGCAGTACTTCGGGGCGCTTGGGAGTGTGACCAATCATAGCAGAGCGGCCGTGCTCAGAGGCGGGCCATAGGTGTATACATTTAAAATAGACCGTTTTGAAAATCCAAGGAAATACAGCTGGAATAGGTGCAGATTCTGGAAGATCTAGAAAGTGTTCTGGGCGGGTTATCGTGTGTAGCTGCTCTATATAGATGGATGGACATATAGCCTACAGCAGAGGTAGGGAACCTATGGCTCGGGAGCCAGGTAGGGCTCTTTTGATGACTGTATCTGGCTCTCAAGCATTTCTTACCACAATAAAAATGTATTTTTGCTAACATTTTAAAGTAAACATCACAGAAATGACTGTTAAAAATAATATTCAAAATCAACAACTTTCTTATGCATTTTAATTTGTCCATCTATATTCTGCTGCAATACGGCCAACCATATCTATCTTTCCTGATGATATTTTCCAGGTCAAACACCAAAACTTGATTATTACTGGGTAATGCTGTAGTCTACCTCGGTCATTGAGATGTCAAAAAAACATGTAAATGTAAACTTTCCTCCTTTAGTCAAATAGCTAAAGCTGCAGAACCAAGCCTTCTGATGAAGATGGCCAAAAGAATGAAATACGTCTACGGAGTACGGTGCAAAACTATGCAGCAGAAGTTGTATTAATGGCAACAAGTACTTGATTTATTATTAGACACTGCACTGCTCACGAAAGTGTGCTGGCCACACCCCATTGGCGTGGGGTAGTGTGCCTGGTCTACGTAATTAGAGCCCATTATCTAAAACTGTTGGTCTTACATAAAAATGCACACATTTTATTGCATTCAATGTTTAAAAAAATGTATATGGCTCTCACAGATACACATTTTAAAATATCTGGCTTTCATGGCTCTCTTCGCCAAAAAGGTTCCCGACCCGTGGCCTACAGACTTCTTGAGGTTTCTTTCTCCCCCAAATGAGGTTTTCAGTTTTTGGGGGATCAGATCAGAGGACGTTAAATTGTTTTCCTTTGATTTGAAAATTATTTCAATGATAGAACTAAAAACATACAAGGCAAATGTCCTACCTTTTCCCTCTCTTGGCCTCTTTTTTATCCCCATGTCAAAGGAGCCGTTGGATGTAGGTTGATGCATCTTTGTCTTACGTCCACCTAAAAAGGTTTTTTAATATTACTACTCACCCTCTGCACTAGCTACACCAAATTAGTCTGCTCATCATTGCATATTCTGACATCAAACATTGAACAATTACTCTCTAGTACGAGTATTATAACACAGACCTCCTCTCTTTTTCTTAGTGGCAGGTTCACAATCAGGCGGGATGGGGAAGGATTCCTCCTCCTCTATGGATCCGCACTCTGTAGAAACCTCCACCACCGTCTCCATCATCACATCTTCTGCTGGATCCAAACACATAACATTCATTCAATTTCCTCACATCGGAATATCTGGCCATTTATGCAACCCTCGACAAATACTGAACCTTCATTTCAATGCATGAAGATGTGACAGAGATAATGAACTTAAAAATGACACTTTGTAAAGCAACATACTGGATTTGAAACAGAAAAGGCTGTTCTGATAACTTGAAGCTATGTAATTTTGTACGACCCATCTTTAACTTAACAGGATGTTCTCCCATCTTCACAGAGGATCTTTGGAGCTCAGACAGAATGGTCATCACGTCACCACATCTTTATTTTTAGTTTTATTATATTTTAAGTCAGGCTGCACGGCGGTCGAGTGGTTAGCGCGCAGACCTCACAGCTAGGAGACCCGAGTTCAATCCCAGCCTCAGGCATCTGTGTGGAGTTTGCATGTTTGGGTTTTCTTTGGGTACTCCGGTTTCCTTCATTCCAAAAACATGCTAGATTAATTGACGACTCCAAATTGTCCATAGGTATGAATGTGAGTGTGAATGGTTGTTTGTCTCTATGTGCCCTGTGATTGGCTGGCGACCAGTCCAGGGTGTACCCCGCCAAAGACAGCTGGGATAGGCTCCAGCACCCACTGCAAACCTTGTGAGGATAAGCAGTAGAAAATGAATGAATTAATATTTAAGTCTTTCTTTCTCATTATTTACCAAACTCGTTTTGTCCTCTATTTCCCATATGACTTCTCCAAAAATAAATAAATAAAAATCTGTAAGATCTGGTGTGTGGGGTTAGCAAAGCTAAATTAGGGATATTATCTTTTCAAAACAATACATCAGGACCCAGTTATGATATTACGGAGGAAATAGCGATACACACTGATCGCTAAGCATGCAAGTGTGTTTACTCGGGGTGTGACAAAATCTTGCGAGATTAAAACTTGACAAGATTTCTCATTCAGGGACAAAAAAAAAATTTGATCACACAATAAATGAACATAAACGCAAACGTAAATTAGACACCTCAAGTGTTTACCTGTATTGCGGTCATGCAGTCCTCCAGGAGACTCCATATGCAGAAGCGCTTCAGCTGCTTCAAATGTTTTATCGAAACACACCATGTCCTGACCCGACATCTCTACTAAAAAAAGAAACACACTATATGTTAAATGTGAGTTCAAATGCGTTATTTTTCTGTAATTAATTCATCATAATGCATGGAAGACCTGGCCCTCATAGTAATCTATTCTCTTACCAGTCTCTGCCACTTCTGTGACCACTTCCTGCTCCTCAGCCACATCTTGCATGATGTAAGTTTCGTCGTCATAGACCAGAACCTGTGCAGAGTAACACTCTTCCACCTGGGCACTAGGCACCTCCTCCACAATCACGGCTGGACAGCCATCATCCTGCACTTCCACACCTTCCTCTTCCTCCACCTCTTCACCGCCATCCACAATTACCGCTTCCATCTCCTGCTGAATGACTTCATCATCCTCCTCCTCAGCCGGCTGCTGCTCACACTGCAATTTGTAAAGATGCAAAAAAAAAAAGGCAGAGAGATTAATTATGTTGCTTTCTGGCAACACATCCAAGCCCAGTTCCGATTGCAAGGAATAAGACACAACATAAAATATTTCCACATTGTGGCAGCGGTGGACCTCCACTTCCTCCAATACCGCCTGACAGTATGACATAATTGAAGTGGTTTTTAAACTGTGACTTTTTCATACCATAGTATACTCTGAAACTGGTAACTCGCCCACGCTGAAGAACTATAAAACCAAGTTTACTTCAGAACTGCAACTAATTGAATATGTATTTCAGAAAATGCTATTACAAAGTTCAGGAAACAACCAAAAAAAAGCAGAAAAGGCACCTTTTGTCGATATTTGCTAGCCCTGTCGATCTAATTAAGTTTAGCCGGTATGGATGCACACACCACCGTTTACAGTACAAGCACAATTCGTACTAAAATGATGTCGTTTCCTTTTGCAAACAACTGATGACCCAACATGGCCGAAAGGTGAATTGGCTATACTCTTAATTTCTCACATCATTAATCAGTTTTGCGGTCTTACCTGTTGTGGCTCCTCCACCATGGTGACATACTCCACAATATTCCCACCGCCATCTGACACCACCACAGAGGTCATCACTCATTCCTAATAAAACAAAAGAATAGATAGAATAGGCTGAGGAAGATGGTGCTATGTAATAAAATGTAAATTTTGCAATACTTTGGTAACAAACAATACCAATATTATTGTCATAAATGGCATAATATCATTTCTTATATTGCTGCAATAGTTTAGTTTGTAGATACAAATATTTGTCCTGTGTTTTATTCTCATGATCACCCCCCACCAGCCACCCCAAAAAGCACAAATCGATTCAATGATCCTGAATATTACTAACAGGTCCGGTATTTATTTGGTATCGGATCGATCCCAACATTTGTAATATCGCCCTCCTCTACTGTTTAGGAAAATTACATATTAAAGTACGAAACAAGAGCATACCAAACTTCCATATATCACCAACATAACGTTTTTACCTGGTGTCCATGACATACTGACCGACATACAATTTATGCTTACATCGCAGGCTAATGTTTACTTTCTGTACGGACTAGCTCGTCATAGTAAGGTTTACCAGACGTGTCCCAAATCAAACATCACCTAACTAGTTAGCAAATATTAACACATTTCTGTCCATTTAGTTCCAAGTAATGAAACGTTGACGCTTTTCACATCGCGACATTTAACAGTGTAAAGTTACGTCCTGTGCGTAGCTAGTTAGCATTAGCAACTAGCTAGCTGCTATGCTATTTCCCGTTATATAAGACTTTCAAGCCCACGGTTGGCAAGTACAGCAAAGTACGCGAAAATAGTTTATTTGGGGAATTTGAAACGTTGAGTTGCAGTATGTGGACACGTTGGTAGAATTTATTTCCACATCTTACCTTGTTTTTTCTGTTAGCACAAAGTTAGCTCCACCGCTAATGCTCGCTTGGGCCCCGATGTTAGCTTAGTAGTTGACAAGACAAACCCGCCAGTTTCACTTTGATCTTTGCCTACAAGTCCTCCGTCCCTCAGACAATTTACATGCGATCTTCCGATCTGTCTGTGAATCCGCAAAATGAGAGTGAATTCATGCCGCACAAATGTTTTGATTTCGCCAAGTTCTTTGGCTATCGTGTAGCTTTTCCGGCGCGCAGTCTATTGGGTAAACGGATACTGCTGGCCAAAGCATCCACCGCCATGACGTCACCAGGACAACCCCCATGAACTTCGCAATATAGGTTTTATTTCAAATGCAGCAAAATGACTAAAACCTCAATTTAACCAATAATGAAAAAAATATATTTAATAAGTACAGTTTTGACCCTAAAACTGTGGTAGTAATATTGTCGCACTGCAGTTATTTCGCCTTATTTCCATGACTGCGACATCCTTCACCCCAAAGTTTACAATAAATTATTTGTATTTTATCCAGTGCAGATGCTGGTGCTGAAGGTGCAGAATGCTTTTCCCACAGCTAATGTGTGAGTGTATATGATGTCTTATGTATCACATACAGGTATCTCATTTTTATATGTCTAACTACGAGTGTCAATGTGACTATAGGGGTGTTATTTCATGTCTAGAGGTCTCTACTGATGTCAAATACCGCATTCAAAAGATTCTACACAAATCAACGCAACAATTTCCATTACTCTTTCTTAAGTTATGACAACTTAATTTGAAATTGCTTTGAACCAACAAACAATATTGCATTGCACAAATTAGCTTTTCCTCTTCACTCAAAGCTTATTTTAAGTAATGCTTACTGAATAATTGTAATAATTAAAAGGGATAAGTTTTTAAGTTTGTAACTCACAGAAATATGTTAAGTCAACTGACTTAATCATTTTATTCAAATTAGTTTAATTTGTTGTCTACTTAATTATAATAACAATGCACACAGCTTTTTAAGTAGCAGTAACTTTATATATATGTTTATATATTATGTTACCAAGCTAATTTTATTAAGTCATGGCAACTTGAATTTTGTTTTAAGCTTACCAACAATAAATTTTGAGTCAACATTATGATTTGAACATAACTTAAAAAATAAAGTTAGCAACTTAGAGAGTGTATCTAAATTAATTTATGTATTAAATCAAGTGGTGTCAACAGATACTCTGAAGTACTTTTTAGAGTGTATGCTCTAACTAGGAAAATACTTTATTTATAAATAAGGAATCCTACTTAATAAATTTACTTGTGTTCAACTGTGTTGCTACAACTTTTCTGCAAGTTATGTAATTATCATAATTATCATAATATTCATGCCAACAGGATGATTTGACACAGCCACACCTCCACAGTCACTGATTGATGAACCCGCGCCCTTTATCAATACCTTCTGCTCAGAAAGCGAAGCGGACAGGAAGGTCAAAGTGTTTTATTTACATTTTTGAACAGTAAGTCTACAAACAGTCATGGAATTCAACACTGAAGGTGGAAAGCAGACATTTTGAAATCTATGCTTCAATGTTAAACTAGTGTTAGACTTCCCCATGTTTGGTTGTCATACGATATAACACACCTCCAGATGAAGATTAAAAGATACAGTGATGTGCGGGGAGATTCATGGCTGGTGAATAATAAAGTACATGCAACCTATCCTTCTCCAGGAAAACGTGGTCTGATTCCCCCCCAACTCACAAATGCTCCGCACACAGCTTCAGGATGTGGAAAGTACTGCAAGAGCCTCAGTGTGTAACATTTCTATGTATTTTATCGTGAGATTAGTAACATTATATGATATACTCCAAATTGTCCATAGGTATGAATGTGAGTGTGAATGGTTGTTTGTCTACCCACATGACATAGTGGGGAAAAAGTTCTCCCTATCCATGTGGAAGTGGTACATTTTTTGCTTCTTACTTGGTCCTAATTCAGTTCAAATTGGAGGCTAACTAGCTAGCTCGCTGAACATAAGACTGAAGAATCGGACGTGGCGAATGGTCATTTTTGAGTTCAATTCCACCCTAGGCCATCTCTGTGTGCATGTTCTCCCCGTGCATTTGTGGGGGTTTTTTCCAGGTACTCCGGTTTCCTCCCACATTCCAAAAACATGCTAGGTTAATTGGCGACTCCAAATTGTCCATAGGTATGAATGTGAGTGTGAATGGTTGTTTGTCTACCCACATGACATAGTGAGGAAAAAGTTCTCCCTATCCATGTGGAAGTGGTACATTTTTTGCTTCTTACTTGGTCTTGCTTCAGTTCAAATTGGAGGCTAACTAGCTAGCTCGCTGAACATAAGACTGAAGAATCGGACGTGGCGAATGGAGAGTTCAATTCCACCCTAGGCCATCTCTGTGTGGGGTTTTTTTCCGGGTACTCCGGTTTCCTCCCACATTCCAAAAACATGCTAGGTTAATTAGCGACTCCAAATTGTCCATAGGTATGAATGTGAGTGTGAATGGTTGTTTGTCTATATGTGCCCTGTGATTGGCTGGCCACCAGTCCAGGGTGTACCCCGCCTCTTACCGGAAGACAGCTGGGATAAGCTCCAGCACCCCCGCGATCCTCGTGAGGAAAAGCGGTAGAAAATGAATGAATGAATGTTACATGCTCCTCCCATTCCATGTGGAAGTGGTATGTTTTGGCTTCTTATTTTGTCAGTCAGGACTGCATGGTGAGCGAGTGGTTAGCATGCAGGCCTCACAGCTAGGAGACCCGAGACCCGAGTTCAATTCCACCCTCGGCCATCTCTGTGTGGAGTTTGCATGTTCTCCCCGTGCATGCGTGGGTTTTCTCCAGGTACTCCCGTTTCCTCCCACATTCCAAAAACATGCTAGGTTAATTAGCGACTCTAAATTGTCCATAGGTATGAATGTGAGTGTGAATGGTTGTTTGTCTATATGTGCCCTGTGATTGGCTGGCCACCAGTCCAGGGTGTGCCCGGCCTCTCGCCCAAAGACAGCTGGGATAGGCTCCAGCGCCCCCCAGCGACCCTTGTGAAGAAAAGCGGTAGAAAATGAATGAATGAATGAATCATGAGGGAAAGCCTCACCTGACCACATAGCTGAGTGTTTTGTTGCTTTATAAATAAATGATGTTTTTGTGGCTTAAAAAGGATGAAAATACAAGGAACATTTTGAGGTAGGTGTATTTTTTCTTTTTGCAGTCATTCTAAAAAACTTGCAGCAGCTGTTCCATTTCAAACCACAAAATCCAAGTAAACTAGTTTTGACATTGGAACGCTTTGTGCAAGTGGGTGGAGAACACGACATTACTACATCACGTGGAATAAAGGATGATCATACTGTATAACAGGAGTGTCAAGAGTCGGTAAAGTAACAGTCGGTAACAGTAAAAAAAAAATGGCTCAGACTTGTCTAGTTAACTAGTTAAATAAAGCTTTCCCTTTAAGCACTGAACTGGACTTGAAGTACCACATACAAGTAATAATGACTAATTGTGTGTATTCACATTTATAACTACTGTAAACCATCTTTACATCCTATTTGTCCATTAAAGAGGGTGGGGGGGGTGGTACTTAAAAAAGGCACATCCCTCTTCTATTTCACAGGAAGTTGTCATCCAGGAAGTGTTTACTGTGACAAAAAATAAAAAAATACATTAATACATGATACATTTCCAGTAAAAAAATGAATTGAGCTTTCATTACAACTACTCAGTACCTTCAAAACTACTGCAATTGCATCCTATGAAGACGTCGCTTATCCTGAGTACCACAAACATAAATCAGTGTTACTTTTGCCCAGATGTAGTATTCTACACTGGTCACTAGATGTCACTATTGTCACTGCAAGAAGTACTGAACAGAACAAAGTAAAGAAAGAAGGACTTACATCTCTTATGTCCTCTTGTGTAATACGAGTGTAGTGTGGCTATAGGGGTGTTATATCATGTGTCGAGGACTCTAATAATGTTAAAACTGTATTTAGAAGGTCACAAGTTATTTAAGCTATTCCATTCAAAATAACAAATCCTACTTTATCACAATCATGAAAAGGGTTTATACTACATAAACGGTTTAAAGTAGTTCCGGAACTGAATCGTTTATGTTTATGATTTGGCCAAGATAAGACAAAAACACGTACCTCATCGTCTGGAGCTGCAATCATTCTTCCAGTGACTGGTGCCACTCCTAGCACCTTAGGCGATTTATCTGGCTTAGGTGTTCCTTCCAGAACCACAACAATGTATTCCCGTTTGGGATGTTCTTGTAGGTTCTCCCCTGGAGCTGGCGTTGCTTCTTCTGGTGTCAGGCTAGTTAAGTCGACCTTTGATTCCTCTGTTGGAGGAACATGCTCCATTGCTGGTTCAGCTTGCACTTGTGATGCGGTGTCCTCAAGTACTGGTGCCAGAGCTTCACTTGCTGCAGCAGCATCTACAGTCAAAGGGGGCTCCTCAAGCACTGGTGCCGGAGCTTCCCCAATTAAAGATTTTTCCACCAATTGTTCTGCCTCTATGATAGTTGGGAGCTTCTCAAGCACTGGTGCAGCCGTGACTGGTGCCTGGGCCATCTCATATACTGGTAGAACATTCAGCGTTACATCATCTTCAACAGCTTGGGACATCACAGCAGGTATCGGGACCTCTTCTTCAAATATCAAGGCATTCTCATCCTCGACATGAGCAAGCTCTTCTTCATCCGCTGGTGCAACCTGCACAAGTGTGGGGGTTTCAGCCTCCAGAGGTGCTGAGGTCTCCTCAACCACTTGAGCAGCCTCCAAAGGTACTGAGGTCTCCTCAACCACTGGTGTAGCCTCTTCTGCAGGCATAGCCTCCACAAGTGTAGAGTGGTCTTCAACCACTGGTGCAGCCTCCAAAGGTACCGAGGTCTCCTCAGCCACTGGTGCAGCCTCCAAAGGTACCGAGGTCTCCTCAACCACTGGTGTAGCCTCTTCTGCAGGCGTAGCCTCCACGAGTGTGGAGTGGTCCTCAACCACTGGTGCAGCCTCCAAAGGTACCGAGGTCTCCTCAACCACTGGTGTAGCCTCTTCTGCAGGCGTAGCCTCCACGAGTGTGGGGTGGTCCTCAACCACTGGTGCAGCCTCCAAAGGTACCGAGGTCTCCTCAACCACTGGTGTAGCCTCTTCTGCAGGCGTAGCCTCCACGAGTGTGGAGTGGTCCTCAACCACTGGTGCAGCCTCTTCTGCAGGCCCAGTCTCCGCTAGTGGAGCGTGTTCCTCAACTACAGGTGTATCCTCCAAAGGTGTTGGGGTCTCCTCAACCACTGGAGCAGCCTCTTCTGCAGGCTTAACCTCCACGAGTGTAGAGTGGTCGTCAACCACCGGTGCAGCCTCTTCTGCAGGTACAGCCTCGGCTAGTGTCAGGGTTTCCTCAACTGCAGGTGTATCCTCCAGAGGTGTTGGTGTCTCCTCAACCACCGATGCGGCCTCTTCAAATGTCACGGCATCTTCATCCTCAAGCACTTCCTTAACCACCGGTGAAACTTCTTCTGTCGGTGCAGCCTCCACGAGTGTTGAGGACCCGACTTCAGGTGCATCCTCCAAAGGTATTGGGACCTCCTCAACGACTAATGCTACCTCCACAGGTACGAGCACTTCCTCGACAACTGGTGCTGGCTTTAAAGATGTTGGGAGATCATCCAGAACTTGTGTAGTTTCTATCGGTCTTGAGTCGTCTTCAACTGCAGCCTTTTGTGACGCCGTGGCCTCCTCGTTCTCCAGGATTTCAGGTGCATCTTCATCAAGAGAGCTCTTTTCTTCTGGTGGCACGGGTAAATTCTCAGGTGCTGCCTCATCAACACAGACCACTTCCTCCATTACTTCAGTTATCTCCGGGGTAGGGGGACGCGTCGGCGGCACTGCAACATAAAATCCAGCCATCGGCCAGACTTTAAAATATTGCAAATATCTTGGAATGTTCTGGTATTAAACAGTAATTCCCAAAAATGTGTAATAGGAATAGGAATTTACCTACCAAACATTTGACATCTGGTCACAAATCTCGCAAAAATAAAGCTTTTTTTGTAATTCAAAATCAAACGTACACACTATATTGCACAATCATAAAAAAAAAACACCAATTCAAAAGCATTAATGACAGTAGTAATCCTTTGTGGGATGACAGCAGCTTTATTTCATGGCTATTCACAGAGCTCATTATCCAGTTATATGGAAAATAAATATATGATCACATATGGAATGGATATGAATTGAACATAGAATTTATATTTTAAGGAAAAAAAACAATGCTGTAGTGTGTTTTATTAAATAAGCCTAACTTAAACATTACAGGAAGCTGTAACAGCTGTATAGGAAGCTTCATATACAGTAGTAAAAATTAGTTTAGTCACTGCTGATTTGATAAAATTACCCCAGAAAGATACAATAAACTATTTATGAGGGGAAAAAAAAGCTTATAAATTAATTTGTATTAGATCGAGGGAAATAAGTATTTGATTCCCGACCAACCAGCAAGCATTCTGACCCACACAAATCGGGTGTGTGTTCCGTCCCTTTAAGAAAAATACTCCTAATCTCAATTCAACTCATTAGGTGCATTAAAAAAAAAACACTCTCCTCCATTCAAACTTCACCATCACCATGGGCAAGACCAAAGAGCAATTCTTGCTAGGATGAGGCACCTGGTTTGGAACCGACCGGGAAGTCTGGGCTTCCCGACTAAGACTCCTTCCCTGTGATTTTGACCCGGATATATGGAAGAAAATGGATGGTTGGATGGATGGCATCAACTCCAGTCGAGAAATAATGACTATGAATCCAACGCCACAATCCCTACTGTCAATCATGGAGATGTAACTATGTCACTTTCTACTAACAGTACTAAGTCACCTTTTATATTGGGATCAAATACTTATTATTAATCAACCTAATACAAATTCATTCATTTTCTACCGCTTTTTCCTCACAAGGGTCGCGGGGGTGCTGGAGCCTATCCCAGCTGTCATCGGGCGAGAGGCTGGGTACACCCTGGACTGGTCGCCGGCCAATCACAGGGCACATATAGACAAACAACCATTCACACTCACATTCATACCTATGGACAATTTGGAGTCGCTAATTAACCTAGCATGTTTTTGGAATGTGGGAGGAAACCGGAGTACCCGGAGAAAACCCACGCATGCACGGGGGAGAACATGCAAACTCCACACAAAGATGGCCGAGGGTGGGATTGAACCCTGGTCTCCTAGCTGTGAGGTCTGCGTGCTAACCACTCGACCACTGTGCAGCCCTGATTATTTGTTAATTCATTCATTTTCTACCACTTATTTTCAAGGGGGTCACGGTGCTGGAGCCTATCCCAGCTGTCTTCGGGTGAGAGGCTGGGTACACCCTGGACTGGTCGCCGGCCAATCACAGGGCACATATAGACAAACAACCATTCACACTCACATTCATACCTACGGACAATTTGGAGTCGCTAATTAACCTAGCATGTTTTTGGAATGTGGGAGGAAACCGGAGTACCCGGAGAAAACCCACGCATGCACGGGGAGAACATGCAAACTCCACACAGAGATGGCCGAGGGTGGGACTGAACCCTGGTCTCCTAGCTGTGAGGTCTGCGTGCTAACCACTCGACCACCGTGCCGCCCCCTAATACAAATTGTTTAATGTTATTTTTTTTTAGCATTCTCCCTTCCCTTTTAAACTCAGTTCAATAAATAAAATGAAATACTTTTTAGGGGATCAAAAGGAAACACTGAGGTGCTTTGAAGACGGTGACGAGCTAGCAGCCATTAAAACCCTGAGCGTGTGCATGTGTGTCCCCTCCCGAATGTGACGAGACCTCAGGCCTCGGAGGTAGCTGTAGCCTCATGAGATGAAGTCATACCATTGCTTTCAGGCTCCTCGTCGTGTTTGGCGAGGGCACTGGCAGCTTCCTCGCACTCTTCCGCTACTTGGGCCACTTCCTCTGCCACAGACTGCACTTCTTGGGCGGCCTCTGCAACTTCCTCCGCCGCCTCGGCAACTATCTCGGCGCCCTCCGCAACTATTTCTGCCGCTGCTTCGACGACGGTCTCCAACTCGGCAGCGTCATCGGCTACCTCTTCTGCGACGCCATCTTCAGCTGCTTCCCCTTCTCCTCCTACAACACAATTCATTGAATCATTTAGTTCTCGTCATTATTGGAAAAAAAAGAAGAAGGACGGCAAGTGAAATCCTTGAATCTGGACATGCAGACTTCAGCGCCTCTAGCAAATAAAGCCGTGATAACATGCAGAGCATGACCACTATTAATTGATCAAATAGGATCAAATATTTGAAAAATGAGCAGCCCGTTTCCATCCAGCTTTTCACAGGGAGTCGACTGACTGATTGCAACCTTCTAAATATGCTTTTTAACATTATTATTTTTGGAGCTCCTAGACATCGAAATAACACCCCTATAGTCATCTTTGCATCCCATTACATAAATAAGACACAATATAGACTCGCATGTTAGCATTGGGAGACTACCTAGTTGTTCTTTTTTCACTTCCTGTTGTGTACAGTACTTCCTGCGGTGACTATGGTCTCATCAATGTAAGCGACATCTAATAACCAGTATATATAGTATATAGTATACTGTACATATAATTTAGGCCAGTTTGCACCTGTGGATGTACAGTACTTAATGTTGAGATTTGCATAGGCTCCACTAAGGTGTGAATTAATAACTATTCAAAAATATTTATTTGAGTAGTTACCAAGGAAATAACGAGGACCTAACAAGTACAGTGGTTACTGGGGAAATAATGCACACAGTTAGAGTAGTAACTGAGGAACTATCGAGTTGAGTAGTTTCGGAGGAACAAAGGCACATTCATTTAGATTAGTTACTGAGGAACTATCGAGTTGTGTAGTTACGGAGGAATAAAGGCACATCCATTTAGAGTAGTTACTGAGGAACTATCGAGTTGAGTAGTTACAGAGGAACAAAGGCACATCCATTTAGAGTAGTAACTAAGGAACTATGGAGTTGTGTAGTTATGGAGGAACAAAGGCACATACATTTAGAGTAGTTATTGAGGAACTATCGAGTTGAGTAGTTACAGAGGAACAAAAGCACATCCATTTAGAGTAGTTCCTGAGGAACTATTGAGTTTAGTTACGGAGGAACAAAGGCCCATCCATTTAGAGTAGTAACTAAGGAACTATGGAGTTGTGTAGTTACGGAGGAACAAAGGCCCATCCATTTAGAGTAGTTATTGAGGAACTATCGAGTTGAGTAGTTACGGAGGAACAAAGGCCCATCCATTTAGAGTAGTTATTGAGGAACTATCGAGTTGAGTAGTTACGGAAGAACAAAGGCACATCCATTTAGAGTAGTTCTTGAGGAACTATCGAGTTGAGTAGTTACGAAGGAACAAAGGCCCATCCATTTAGAGTAGTTATTGAGGAACTATCGAGTTGAGTATTTACGGAGGAACAAAGGCACATCCATTTAGAGTAGTAACTAAGGAACTATGGAGTTGTGTAGTTACGGAGGAACAAAGGCCCATCCATTTAGAGTAGTTATTGAGGAACTATCGAGTTGAGTAGTTACAGAGGAACAAAAGCACATCCATTTAGAGTAGTTCCTGAGGAACTATTGAGTTTAGTTACGGAGGATCAAAGGCACATCCATTTAGAGTAGTTATTGAGGAACTATCGAGTTGAGTAGTTACGGAGGAACAAAGGCCCATCCATTTAGAGTAGTTATTGAGGAACTATCGAGTTGAGTAGTTACGGAGGAACAAAGGCACATCCATTTAGAGTAGTTCTTGAGGAACTATCGAGTTGTGTAGTTACGGAGGAACAAAGGCCCATCCATTTAGAGTAGTAACTAAGGAACTATGGAGTTGTGTAGTTACGGAGGAACAAAGGCACATCCATTTAGAGTAGTTATTGAGGAACTATCGAGTTGAGTAGTTACGGAGGAACAAACGCACATCCATTTAGAGTAGTTCTTGAGGAACTATCGAGTTGAGTAGTTACAGAGGAACAAAGGCACATCCATTTAGAGTAGTTACTGAGGAACTATTGAGTTGAGTAGTTACGGAGGAACAACAGCAATTTAGAGTAGTTACTGAAACTAATGACGACTTAACTAGTGGAGTAGTTACAGAGGAACTGATGGGTGGAGTAGTTACAGAAAAACGAAGGTAGTTACTGAGGAACTAAGGCACATACATTTAGAGTAGTTACTGGTGAACTCATGAGCAGAGTTGTTACCGAGAAAATAAGGCGCATACATTTATAGTAGTAACTAATGAACAGAGTAGTTACCCAGGAACTGAAGAAATTATGAGTAGTTAATGAGGAACTAACATCAGTGCATAACATAAGTTTAGAGTGGTTACTGAGGAACTAATTAGTAGTGGTTAGGGTTCGGTACGTTTGTTCCTCATTAACTATTGTCATTTTGTGTACCTTATTGTAAAGCATTGCCACAATGGAAAGTGCATGCCAACAAGCGAAAACATGCCAAGGCAGGGAGGCAAAAGGAAAAGATAGAATCATGATTAATGCAAATGGTAGCAGAGCTCAGCTCTTACCATCCAATCAACAACTTATCTGGATCGAGGTTAATTATTCTGACAGCGAGGACAAAAACACATCCAGGAGTGTAAATTGACATTTTTCACGTTTTTTTTTTTTTTTTTTAAATCAGGACGAAATTCCCTTGACATGTTCAAAACATTAAGTGGTCAGGTAAACACAAGCATCGTATCACGGAACTCACCATCGCCATCATCCTTGCCTGGAAACAAGAAAGACAAAGTGTCAGTGAACGCATCTTTTCCAACACTTGTTATATGTCCATATACGTTATATGTTATGTGTTTAAGTGGAACTCTGCATGTGCAATACAGAACCTAAAAACTAACGCACACCAACGTAAAGACAATGGAAAAGTCACATCAGATTAACAAATGCAAATAGTCGTTCAGCACTAACAGGATTCCGCAGCCTATAATTAACTTTGCCGAGGTTTTTTTCCATGATCTCCAGTATTACACAAAGACTTAAGCACCACAGTCATTTTAATCCACTATCCACTCTAACACCAATCCACGAGAAAAGATTAAACCACTAAGCTAGGAGAAAGGACTCTACCGCTACTTACTCTGAGGAGGCCATGGTTTGGGCACCCACTCTTTCTTGTCCCTCACACCGATTTCAGCAAAGCGATCATTGTACCTGGCGTTGTCACTGGACACGGTGTTGAATGCCTGAGGAAAGAAATCATCATTTTTTCAATCATGGACGAGATTAGCAGGAATCTAATTTAATGTATTTTTCAGTCAAAATTTTACACATGTTTTCCATTCAGTGGATATGTGCATGATTCATAATTTGACCAAAAAAATGTTAAGGAAAAATATGATTCACATACAAAACTTTAGCGTTGGAATTGCAGTCAAGCATGAGGTCAGCGTGGTCATGCTTTTTTCTTTGGTAATATTTATTCTCAAAAAGTATCAGTTTTTGATACCATATGTAAGTGTCATATGTATGTTTCCAGGGCTGCAATAACGAATTAATCTGTTGATAATTTTCTCGACTAATCTCATCGTCTTTATTCGGAAATAGAAGTTTTGAAATGACAGAGCAAATAAGTACCCAATATTAAATATTCTGTTAAAATAATGCGAAATAACACAAACTAAATCTAAATTTTTGCCCAAAAACTTAAAACAATAAATGCACGCAAAAACATAATCATGATCATTTTTGTAGTTGATTAATCTGAAGCTTGTTGTTTCAATTAATGGGAGTAATTAATCAGTTAAACCATATACAGAACAAATTAATATTTTTCTTTGGTAATATTTATTCTCAAAGGCATCATTTCAGTTGCCTGATCAGTTTTGATGTGTTAAAATGTCATATGTATGTTTCCAGGGTTGCAATAACGGATTAATCTGTTGATAATTTTCTCGACTAATCTCATCGTCTTTATTCGGGAATAGACGTTTTGAAATGACAGAGCAAATAAGTACTCACTATTGAATATTCTCTTAAAATAATGCTAAATAATACAAAATAAATAAAAAAAATTGCCCCAAAACTAAAACAATAAATGCACGCAAAAACATAATCATGATCATTTTTGTAGTTGATTAATCTGAAGCTTGTTGTTTCAATTAATGGGAGTAATTAATCAGTTAAACCATATACAGAACAAATTAATATTTTTCTTTGGTAATACTTATTCTCAAAGGCATCATTTCAGTTGCCTGATCAGTTTTGATGTGTTGAAGTGTCATATGTATGTTTCCAGGGCTGCAATAACAAATTAATCTGTTGATAATTTTCTCAACTAATCTCATCGTCTTTATTCGGAAATAGAAGTTTTGAAATGACAGAGCAAATAAGTACCCAATATTGAATATTCTCTTAAAATAATGCTAAATAATACAAAATAAATCAAATGTTTTTGCCCAAAAACTTAAAACAATAAATGCACACAAAAACATCATCAAGATCATTTTTGTAGTTAATTAATCTGAAGCTTGTTGTTTCAATTAATGGGAGTAATTAATCAGTTAGACCATATACGGAACAAATTAATATTTTTCTTTGGTAATATTTATTCTCAAAAGGTATCAGTTTTGATGTGTTGAAGTGTTGAAGTGTCATATGTATGTTTCCAGGGCTGCAATAACGGATTAATCTGTTGATAATTTTCTCGACTAATCTCATCGTCTTTATTCGGAAATAGAAGTTTTGAAATGACAAAGCAAATAAGTACTCACTATTGAATATTCTGTTAAAATAATGTTAAATAATACAAAATAAATCTACATTTTTGCCCAAAAACTTAAAACAATAAATGCACACAAAAACATCATCATGATCATTTTTGTAGTTAATTAATCTGAAGCTTGTTGTTTCAATTAATGGGAGTAATTAATCAGTTAGACTATATACGGAACAAATTAATATTTTTCTTTGGTAATATTTATTCTCAAAGGCATCATTTCAGTTGGCTGATCAGTTTTTGATGTGTTGAAGTGTCATATGTATGTTTCCAGGGCTGCAATAACGGATTAATCTGTTGATAATTTTCTCGACTAATCTCATCGTCTTTATTCGGGAATAGATGTTTTGAAATGACAGAGCAAATAAGTACCCAATATTGAATATTCTGTTAAAATAATGCTAAATACAAAATAAATCTAATTTTTTTGCCCAAAAACTTAAAACAATAAATGCACGCAAAAACATAATCATGATCATTTTTGTAGTTGATTAATCTGAAGCTTGTTGTTTCAATTAATGGGAGTAATTAATCAGTTAGACTATATACGGAACAAATTAATATTTTTCTTTGGTAATATTTATTCTCAAAGTACCAGATAGGGATAAATGTTCCACTGGATGTATTATTATTTCGCAAATTTGAAGAATTTGGAAATCGACCTAAGCGTCCCAGACTGTGTTCTTTATTTGGCCTTAAGCAAATATTTTGAACGTCCAGACCAAGAAAATCCAATAACTCACATATGACACAGCCCCAACAAGGGCCCCACCACACAGCACAGCGTAAAGTATGTTCTCTCCAGAGCCCCCGGGCACAGACGACATCTGCCTCCGCTGCAAACCTGGAAAGCCAAAATAAAAATTACAAAATAAAAACAGGAAATCAAAAACCAGATGAAGGTATTTTTCTAGAAATTGAGTGTGAAGCTGAAATGTAGAATGAATGTTGAATCTTACATTATATTATTATTATACATAGATGGAGGATCGAACCAGCAACCGTCAGGTTGCGAGACGACCACTTTACAACCTGAGCCATGCCACCATGCGCGGAATAAGCAGAATGTTAGAGTACGTATAATGTTAAAACGGGACCTATTATGCCAATTTCTCAGCCATATGTATGAAGTTGTGGACTCCTATAGAGCAGCTAGACACAATAACCCGCACAGAAAGCTTTCTAGATTTTCCAGAATCTGCACCTATTTCTTTGGATTTCATACTTGCCACAAAAACAGTCTGTTTTAATGTATTCCACCCACAGTGATTTACTTAACATATAGCCATATGTGTCGGATCCCGAATCCGATCCAAACTAGAGACAGTCCAAGGTTTCTTAAGAAAAGCGGTTACGTCAAGACGTCTCTGAATGGCGAGTAGCTTCGAGACTTCGAATGTTGCAAAGGCGTCGGGCTTCAGCAACAGATTGTCGGCTAGTCCAGCTGCATACTGGCCCATGTGGACAAAACAGTCCAGTGTCAAATTCCCGTTGACGGATTAAAATACATCAGGAACTCCGACCACTTGTGCCTGATGGTGGCGTCTCTACGAATTCCATTACGAGCTGTTGCTAGCAAGTAAACAGAGAAGCTTTCGGGGAGGGCAGAGAACTTATCTGGCTTACAGCCATGCCCATACAAGGAATACCGCTCCTCTGTGACATCACAGAGAGGGCAGTTCTACCACGCCTACTGAAACCGAGCGTTTTGAGCAATTTTCAAACTTCTTTCCAAATGCACAAACTTCATTATCTGATACTTTGGCATCGTTTAACACGAGAATACAACATTCTAACGACATTTATAGGTCAGAAAAGTGGAAAAAAACATAATAGGTCCCATTTAAATGTAAAATCCATACTTTTTCAATGGGGAAAAAATCTCAGAAAAAACATACTAAATTATGGAAAAATGTGGTGAATTTTTTAGAAAAGACAGCCTACATGTCCAAAATGAGCCGACTTCAAAGCGGTGTCATTTGAAATGTTGGAAATTAAAAATGCAGCATGAATATTGAAATGCATCAATAGTTGAATGATTACAGAGGCATCGAGGATCAAACCAGCAATCGTCGGGTTGGGTACAACCACTCTACCTCCTGAGCCATATCACCCTGTAGGATAAACAGAATGTTACAGTAATAAAAATTTATTGATTTTTCACCAGTAGGGGGCAGCAAATCAACAACCCATTTTTTTTTGTAAATGCAAATATTCATTCATTCATTCATTTTCTACCGCTTTTTCCTCACGAGGGTCGCGGGGGGTGCTGGAGCCTATCCCAGCTGTCTTCAGGCGAGAGGCGTTGTACACCCTGGACTGGTCGCCAGCCAATCACAGGGCACATATAGACAAACAACCATTCACACTCACATTCATACCTATGGACAATTTGGAGTCGCTAATTAACCTAGCATGTTTTTGGAATGTGGGAGGAAACCGGAGAAAACCCCTCGCCCATCTCTGTGTGGAATTTGCATGTTCTCCTCGTGCATGCATGGGTTTTCTCCGAAGTATTGCCCTCAATACCGAAAAAAGTAGACATTATGGGAGAAAATAAGCCATTTAAGACCTAAATAAAACCCATGAAGGACGGCGGTCGAGTGGTTAGCGCGCAGACCTCACAGCTAACATGCTAACATGTTAGCATGGGTTTTCTCCGGGTACTCCGGTTTCCTCCCACATTCCAAAAACATGCTAGGTTAATTAGCGACTCCAAATTGTCCATAAGTATGAATGTGAGTGTGAATGGTTGTTTGTCTATATGTGCCCTGTGATTGGCTGGCGACCAGTCCAGGGTGTACCCCGCCCGCCTTTAGCCCGAAGACAGCTGGGATAGGCTAGCAACCCCCACGACACTTGTGAGGATAAGTGGTAGAAAATGAATGAATGAATGAGTTCTCCTCCTATTTTGTGTGGAAGTGGTAACTTTTTGGCTTCTTATTTTGTCTTTCAGCCATCTCTGTGTGGAGTTTGCATGTTCTCCCCGTGCATGCGTGGGTTTTCTCCGGGTACTCCGGTTTCCAAACAACCATTCACACTCACATTCCTACCTATGGACAATTTGGAGTCGCTAATTAACCTAGCATGTTTTTGGAATGTGGGAGGAAACCGGAGTACCCGGAGAAAACCCACGCATGCACGGGGAGAACATGCAAACTCCACACAAAGATGCCCGAGGGTGGAATTGAACCCTGGTCTCCTAGCTGTGAGGTCTGCGCGCTAACCACTCGACCGCCATGCCGCCCTAAATGCAAATATGAAATTGGTAAATGTAGAACTTCTGGAACCACCATGTTCCATGAATCAGTTAAACATTTTTACATTGGATTGGTTTGACTCCGCTGAGAAATGTGGGAAGATTTACCGGCCAATTAGGGAATAAATAGATGGAAAAAGATGGTGTGACTGCTTTTCACACAACACAAACAGCTATTTGGTTGCAGAGTGGGAGCAGAGAAGGTGAGGAAACAATGCCAATCAAGTCATGCGGTGGCTATACCGTTTTGCATGGGGCGCAAAGGGCTAAGTTTGCAAATTGCAGCTATTTGTCGGAGAGAGGCTAGATCAGGGGTGGGCAAACTACGGCCCGGGGGCCACATCCGGCCCGCCAAGTGTTTGAATACGGCCCGCCCAATCTTTCCAAAGTATTTCATTTAAACTCAACATACAACCTGGCATCATGGCCTGAGCCAACCTTTTGATGGTTTTATCAATTTCCTTTTTTGACATGGTCTGTTGTTTACAAAGTGCTCCTGAAAAAAGGGACACAAGCACATAATAATAATTATTATTATTGTTATTATTAGATTATTATTAGATTATTATAATTATTATATTAATGCTAATTATTATATTAATTATATATAATATTATTGTTATATTTGCATATTTTACATAATAATAATATAATAATTATTGTTTTAATTTTATTGTAATTATTATAATATTTTATTATTTTTAAAATATTTAAATATAAATATAAAATAATAAATAATAATAGCAGATTGCATGACAATTTTACAGATACAGTAATACCAGGTGGACTGTTACGTGTAAAATATATAGTCTGCCCCCCCGTAAATTTTGTCATATCAATGCGGCCCGCGAGTCAAAAAGTTTGCCCGCCCCTGGGCTAGATAGTCTGCTTCGTGAGTAATGTCGAGGCCTTGAGCAAGGCACACCAATGGGTGGAAATCCTACATACAGTATATCCACCGCATATCCTCAGCATCTAATCCGAGTTACGGCATTTTGACACGACTCCCTAACACGCTTACGTAACGGCTAATCCTCTCATGTTGAAGGTTGTGCGTGGGTGACAAGATGGACATTAGGAATAGTAGAGGAGATTCAGGTCACAAGATGAAGTCATGACACCAAGTGTTTTAGGGAAAGCTTGGTTAGTGTTTCTCACCTCAAGTCTCAGCTTTTCCTTTGACCGCGGCTGCAAAATAACTTTTCGAACCTTCTCAAGACCGGTAAACTGTGGCTCCTTCAACAATGGTAAAGATCTGGTCTTCCAGTAGCATCTTTTCCATGATGAAAGCACAGACCTCTTAAACCCTCAAGTCAAAGCTTTGCACAATGGGATGAAGCCCCCAGGCATCATTTCAGTTGCCTGATCAGTTTTGATGTGTTAAAGTGTCATATGTATGTTTCCAGGGCTGCAATAACGGATTAATCTGTTGATAATTTTCTCGACTAATCTCATCGTCTTTATTCGGGAATAGAAGTTTTGAAATGACAGCAAATAAGTACCCAATATTGAATATTCTGTTAAAATAACGTTAAATAATACAAAATAAATCTCAATTTTTGCTCAAAAACTTAAAAAAACAAATGCACACAAAAACATAATCATGATCATTTTTGTAGTTGATTAATCTGAAGCTTGTTGTTTCAATTAATGGGAGTAATTAATCAGTTAAACCATATACGGAACAAATTAATATTTTTCTTTGGTAATATTTATTCTCAAAGGCATCATTTCAGTTGGCTGATCAGTTTTTGATGTGTTGAAGTGTCATATGTATGTTTCCAGGGCTGCAATAACTGATTAATCTGTTGATAATTTTCTCAACTAATCTCATCGTCTTTATTCGGGAATAGACGTTTTGAAATGACAAAGCAAATAAGTACCCAATATTGAATATTCTGTTAAAATAATGTTAAATAACACAAAATAAATCTCAATTTTTGCCCAAAAACTTAAAACAATAAATGCACACAAAAACATAATCATGATCATTTTTGTAGTTGATTAATCTGAAGCTTGTTGTTTCAATTAATGGGAGTAATTAATCAGTTAAACCATATACGGAACAAATTAATATTTTTCTTTGGTAATATTTATTCTCAAAGGCATCATTTCAGTTGGCTGATCAGTTTTTGATGTGTTAAAGTGTCATATGTATGTTTGCATGGCTGCAATAACTGATTAATCTGTTGATAATTTTCTCGACTAATCTCATCGTCTTTATTCGGGAATAGACGTTTTGAAATGACAAAGCAAATAAGTACTCACTATTGAATATTCTGTTAAAATAATGTTAAATAATACAAAATAAATCTCAATTTTTGCTCAAAAACTTAAAAAAACAAATGCACACAAAAACATAATCATGATCATTTTTGTAGTTGATTAATCTGAAGCTTGTTGTTTCAATTAATGGGAGTAATTAATCAGTTAAACCATATACGGAACAAATTAATATTTTTCTTTGGTAATATTTATTCTCAAAGGCATCATTTCAGTTGCCTGATCAGTTTTTGATGTGTTGAAGTGTCATATGTATGTTTCCAGGGCTGCAATAACGGATTAATCGGTTGATAATTTTCTCGACTAATCTCATCGTCTTTATTCGGGAATAGAAGTTTTGAAATGACAAAGCAAATAAGATAATGTTAAAATAATGTTAAATAATACAAAATAAATCTCAATTTTTGCCCAAAAACTTAAAACAATAAATGCAAACAAAAACATTATCATGATCATTTTTGTAGTTGATTAATCTGAAGCTTGTTGTTTCAATTAATGGAGTAATTAATCTATTAGACCATATATGGACCAAATTAATATAAACATACACCTACAGTTGAGTGGTTGGGTCCGCAAAATATCAGAAAAAAGGCAAAAAATTACCCATCACTGTTTTCCCCACAGTCAAAGCTAATGTGTGAATATATTATATACAGAATATATTCATATAAAGAATATTACATGTGCAATGTGTATATGACATCAGAGTCCCGCATCACGTGACCCACGATGGCAACCATGTTTCTACATAGTTGGGTGTTGAAGGTCACGCTTTAACCTCTTGCACTGCACGCTTTACTGAGCTATTTTAGCTATTTTTAAGCCTCCGTGCTAAAATTGATCATATAATTGTATATATTGATCATGGTGATTAAATGTTATCAAAATGCATTTGCATTGCATGACATGTTTATGCTAGCACATGGTCGATTTCTGTTTAATGGATGCAACGCGCGTTCTCATTTCGAGTAACAAATTACTTTGAACTAGTTTAAATGTTATAACGATGTTCCGAAATGATATTCGCGTTTACATATGACCGTTTCGCGTAAGCAAAGAGAAGACGAAAATATTTTTCAAAAGTAACTCTCTTATGAAAACTATTGAGTTGTGTCGAAACACTCACCATCCCGTGGCAACTTCAGGGCTGCTCTCCTTGCCAAAGGTGCCCATCTTTGCCAGGCCGATCTGCAGGTAAACATATCTGCGTTAAATGGAAGTTCAGATGTCGTGTCAGAAGACCGCCTGATCTGGTCTGGACCGGCGTGTGTGGAAACCCGAGTGATGGTGGAAAACGAGAGACTTGTGTCATGAACGAGTCGTTCAAAACTCGTGAATCTACGACTAACATCGTGACTCACGGGTGCTCGTTCACTGACTCACACCTGCTACCTAAAGCTAAACTTAATTATGCTAATCATGAAAATGTTACTCGAACATTGTTAAATTGGCAAACAATATTTAAATAGGAAAACATCGGGAACAAATCAGTGGGTGAGTGGACATTCTGGTGCGAGTGAATGGAGTACACGATTCACTTAAAGTGAGTGACTCATCGGAACCCGAGTCGGTATTAGGATTCGAGTTTCCCATCATTTTGCATGAGTGGATGCAACGTAAACAAATGGGGTTTGTCGCCACCTGCCGTAGCGGAGTGCGCATATTCCTACCATTTAAATACTGTACGTTACATAACTGAAATATACTGTAGAATATACACATATAGTGAAATTGTACTCTGATTTAGCAAAGAAAATAAAACACACAGTGAGCAGTGTAGAATACTACATGTTACAATATGTTTGGAATGCCTTATTTTAACCATTTTAGGCTTAAAATGTTCATTTTCAGCCAATAATATATAACATTTGCATAAAACTAATAACAGATAAAGTGTCCCTGGGTAGGCCGAATGTAAAAGGAGCCTGCCTAACCTGCCTAACAGTCCACCTGGTATTATTGTATCTGTAAAATTGTCATGCAATCTGCTATTATTATTTATTATTTTATATTTATATTTAAATATTTTAAAAATAATAAAATATTACAATTAAATTAAAATTAAAATAATAATTATTATATTATTATTATGTAAAATATGCAAATATAACAATATTATATATAATTAATATAATAATTAGCATTAATATAATTATAATAATCATAGTAGTTCTAATAATAATTATAATAATTGAATAATAATAATTATTATTATTATTATGTGCTTGTGTCCCTTTTTTCAGGAGCACAGGAGAAACAACAGACCATGTCAAAAAACGAAATTGATAAAACCATCAAAAGGTTGGCTCAGGCCATGATGCCAGGTTGTATGTTGAGTTTAAATGAAATACTTTGGGCCGGGCCGTATTCAAACACTTGGCAGGCCGGATGTGGCCCCCGGGCCGTAGTTTGCCCACCCCTGCTCTAACCTATAGTCTGCTGGTTGATAGCTCCACAGGATGCAGGTGACAAGTTGCAAAGGACAAGGCCTGTAGTTTGGCGTTTTTCCATCATCCTTCGTCATATATTTATTACAGAATTCAGCGTGACAAATCAGGAGGAAAAAACAACAGATGCATCCTGGAGGACGTGGCCCCACGTGCTGCAAAAGAAACAGTGCTGTAATTGCTGAACCCTGTAATCTTTCTCAAAGGTATGTTCTTCCATAAAATATAATGGAATAATATATTTTTTCCTATTACAAGTACACACAATATATATTTCACAAAAACTTACCAGATTTTACTGTAGATTGTTCCTCACTTTATACTCGTGGACATCTGTACTATGCTGTTTGAAGAGCTGAAGGATAAACAATTACGCTGCATTAATTCCATTACATCATAATCTGATTAACAAATACAAGAAAAGCAGCTACTACAGGTGATCTCTTCTCCCGGTTGGCAGCGCTACAAATTAACCCGCAAAACACAGTCCATATTGTAATTATCCTACCCAAAATTAGCCTTATTATAGTGATCAATATTGTTTCAAACTTGCTGAAAACTCCAGCACTTTGACTACAGTGTAGTTGCTTGTCTGTATGTGCCCTGTGATTGGCTGGCGACCAGTCCACAGCTGGGATAGGCTCCAGCACCCCCTGCGACCCTTGTGAGGAAAAAGCGGTAGAAAATGAATAAATGAATGTTGAAAATATTTAAATATCTATTGTGTTGAGTCGTGGACTTCTATAGAGCGACTACACACAATAACCAGCACAGAAAGCTTTCTAGATTTTCCAGAATCTGCACCTATTTCAGCTGTATTTCTATGACTTTTGGGCTTCGTGTGAAAACGGTCTCTTTTAATTTATAAACAGTGGTTTATAAAATGGTTGTTTGTCTATATGTGCCCTGTGATTGGCTGGCGACCAGTCCAGGGTGTACCCCGCCTCTTGCCCATAGACAGCTAGGATAGGCTCCAGCATCCCCTGCGACCCTCATGAGGAAAAAGCGGTAGAAAATGAATGAATGAAAATCAATGTATACAGGAGGAACCACTTAATGACGCGTATCGCTTTGTTTGATAGGGTCCATTACATTAGGCGGACCAGGGTAAATTCTAATGCCATTTACCAGGGTCCACAGGAAAACCGAAGATCCAAAGGCAAGACCCACTCGTAACCAGTTGGGAGAAGTCGTGTCCCGCTTGGAGCTTGTAAATACAGTCCTGGATCCAGCTGCAAACAATTGTGACGTCATTGTATGAATGACCATGAATCCCACTCAGTTTATTCCCCAAACACTTTCATACAAAACTATTCAACAAGAAAATTAATGATTTTTACTCAAAAACGGAGCTTTAAGGTGCTCATGACAGCAAAACACACGTGTTTTGTTGTTATAAAGTTTTAAATGACGTGTTTATATTACCTTTAAGAGACGTTGCCCCATGCTAATGCAGTGTTTACGCTAAATCATGCTAAGCTAAGGTCACACTTCAAAAGGTGGGGAGCACTCTCGTAGTAAAGAATACTCGATTCAGTCCAAATCAAGACCACCTATAATACTCTCACCTCTAGTGACAAGGATAGCTGGAGTAAGTAATTTGGCCAACGTCATTTTCTCGCCGCGCTCCTTTTTTTTCTGCTAGCTTCACGTTCACACTGTGCTCGATTGGATTTCCTGACCAGGCTGAATAGACAAGACTAGACGATTGGTGCAATCTTTACCGGAAATCATTTTCTGCGCATGTGTGAGACCTACCCGCACGTCCTTCAATCATTTTTTTAACCAAAAACTTACAAGCCCAAACGGAGCACTTCTTTTTTTTTAATTAAATTAAATTGTTTTTAATATATATTTTATTACAAACTTCAATTATAAAACAGCGGATCACTTCTTATAGAGTGGTAGGCAATTGAGCATTGTCCGCCATGTTGGTAAGCGATCTTACACTCGAAAGTGGTCAGATGTAAAAATAGTGTTATCTTAAAATAATGCACCATTCTCTGAATGACGTCCTATTATTAATCATATGTTTATTACACTTGAGTCTAGAAATGATTTTAAGTTATATTTCCGGCACCAATAATAGAGAAAGACAGCACCGCCCGCACTGAGTAAATGCTTTGTAAATAAAGTACAATTTCAATGTGATTTAGATAAATAAAACACAAATTGCTCACCTCTGGTTTGTTTTTTTGTCAAGGCAGCCAAAAACAGCTGCACAATTGCATGGAATAAATATGCCAGCCCGTATTACTAGGATTTTAATCATATATCACACAGTCTCACAGGTTAATATAGAATTAAATATGTCCTACTTTACATAAGCACAAATCTGTGATGACACATCACTCTTTCAGTTGACATGTTATTTTCCTTTCTACTCCAGGAACTCACTCCTCAAACTCTGCTCGCTCTCGTAGAAGGTGATCAACTCATCTTCGTCTTTCCCTTCTGTGTCAGGTGACACCTGTACCTTCCCATCCACTCCCTGATTTCCTCCAAGTTCTAAGTAGCCTTTCACAATTTGATTGGTTGGCCCGGTACTCTTCATCCCGATTCCTGCGACTCCCTCATCTTTACTTTTGACAGGCTGGACCAGAAGAATGCCCTTTCCAATAATGGACGTCCCGTCAGGGCTCACGGCCCTCTCTGTGGCTTGGCTGTCACAGTCCGCACGGAGTGTATGAGCACCAGGATCCACGGTGACGGTGACCTTGCTTGTGCAAAGACCCATGACAAATATCTTCAGTCTTTTTAACTGGTTGACGATCCAAACAGTCACTTTTTTGAGATTCCTCAATACCGTGGATGTGTGTCGAGCAACTGCTCGGTAGTGATGACATCCATGGACAAAAAAGGAGATCTTTGATTTGCGGTTCCAAACCTTTCCAAGTTGGTTGATCCAGGAAATTCACTGTCACTGTGTTTAAAAACCAAAACAGCGGAGAGTTGATCTGTGAGGAAAAGATTCAATTATAAGACTGGAATAGACCAATGAGAAGTGATGAACATCCCATTCAGGCTGCAGGGAAAATGAGCATTCCAACTGACCTGTCAGAACCAGACCCAGTCCTTATAGACCATAGAAAATCATGCCTTAGACCCAGCTGTCTTCAGGCAGGAGGCTGGGTACACCCTGGACTGGTCGCCAGCCAATCACAGGGCACATATAGACAAACTAATCATTCGCCAATGAACCTAAAATACAGGATTTTAGAATGAGAACCCAGGTCTTCCAGCCTACATACTAACCACTCAACCACCAAGATAGACTAATACTGAATACAAATAGAGCCCTGATATGGGTCATTGATCTGTTTGAGACTCAACTCTAGACTCAATTCCCATAAGTGTCTAAAAAAACCGACCTAAAAGGCTTCATAGTATCTTACACCATGTTGTATGTTTCCCATACATGGATGGTTCACGGTCCTTGAACGCAAAAGGTTTTAGCAGCTTGTATTATCCTTTTCCATCTGATGTGGTCATCTGAGGGTCCTTGATGTCAAACCACACAAAGTCACTTGGGCTGTCAGTGGCAGGTTGGGATCGTTGAACAGCTCAGAGGAACAATGATTGATTGTCTTGTTTATATTATCGCTTGATTAGGGTGTTGCGTGTCCCAAAAGTTACAAAAGGGTCTTTGCACATCAGTGCTCGGGCCCTAAAAATAAACACAGTAGTTACAAAAGGGTCTTTGCACATCAGTGCTCAGGCCCTAATAATAAACACAGTAGTTACAAAAGGGTCTTTGCACATCAGTGCTCGGGCCCTAAAAATAAACACAGTAGTTACAAAAGGGTCTTTGCACATCAGTGCTCGGGCCCTAATAATAAACACAGTAGTTACAAAAGGGTCTTTGCACATCAGTGCTCGGGCCCTAATAATAAACACAGTAGTTACAAAAGAGTCTTTGCACATCAGTGCTCGGGTCCTAATAATAAACACATTGCACATCAGTGCTCGGGCCCTAATAATAAACACAGTAGTTACAAAAGGGTCTTTGCACATCAGTGCTCAGGCCCTAATAATAAACACAGTAGTTACAAAAGGGTCTTTGCACATCAGTGCTCGGGTCCTAATAATAAACACAGTAGTTACAAAAGGGTCTTTGCACATCAGTGCTCGGGCCCTAAAAATAAACACAGTAGTTACAAAAGGGTCTTTGCACATCAGTGCTCGGGTCCTAATAATAAACACAGTAGTTACAAAAGGGTCTTTGCACATCAGTGCTCGGGCCCTAATAATAAACACAGTAGTTACAAAAGGGTCTTTGCACATCAGTGCTCGGGCCCTAAAAATAAACACAGTAGTTACAAAAGGGTCTTTGCACATCAGTGCTCGGGCCCTAAAAATAAACACAGTAGTTACAAAAGGGTCTTTGCACATCAGTGCTCGGGCCCTAATAACAAACACAGTAGTTACAAAAGGGTCTTTGCACATCAGTGCTCGGGTCCTAATAATAAACACAGTAGTTACAAAAGGGTCTTTGCACATCAGTGCTCGGGTCCTAATAATAAACACAGTAGTTACAAAAGGGTCTTTGCACATCAGTGCTCGGGCCCTAAAAATAAACACAGTAGTTACAAAAGGGTCTTTGCACATCAGTGCTCGGGCCCTAAAAATAAACACAGTAGTTACAAAAGGGTCTTTGCACATCAGTGCTCGGGCCCTAAAAATAAACACAGTAGTTACAAAAGGGTCTTTGCACATCAGTGCTCGGGCCCTAAAAATAAACACAGTAGTTACAAAAGGGTCTTTGCACATCAGTGCTCGGGCCCTAATAATAAACACAGTAGTTACAAAAGGGTCTTTGCACATCAGTGCTCGGGCCCTAAGAATAAACACAGTAGTTACAAAAGGGTCTTTGCACATCAGTGCTCGGGCCCTAATAATAAACACATTGCACATCAGGGCTCGGGCCCTAAAAATAAACACAGTAGTTACAAAAAGGTCTTTGCACATCAGTGCTCGGGCCTTAATAATAAACACAGTAGTTACAAAAGGGTCTTTGCACATCAGTGCTCGGGCCCTAATAATAAACACATTGCACATCAGTGCTCGGGCCCTAAAAATAAACACAGTAGTTACAAAAGGGTCTTTGCACATCAGTGCTCGGGCCCCAATAATAAAGACAGTAGTTACAAAAGGGTCTTTGCACATCAGTGCTCGGGCCCTAATAATAAACACAGTAGTTTCAAGAGGGCCTTCGCACGTTGGCGCTCGGGCCCTAATTTATTTAAAGAGTATTCAAGAACAAATAGATGTGTAGGCAAATGGTTTAAATTGGTAAAATGCGTGTTTAAAACACCTTAACAAAGATGACACGTGTCGTCAACAAGACAAAACATATCATCAGTTACATTATTTACATGATGCCAATTACACTTATATGGTCTTAAGGTCACATGATTACATTGTCCCTCCAATACACACACACACACACGTTGACACAGGTAGGTCAGGGTCATAATTACAGCAGGTTGGGATACTTGTAGCAGAATCTGTTGAATGCATCATATATGGCCTGCCTGGAAAAGAACACATAAGTCAGTACTTCACATACAAAAAAATAAAAAAAATCCACCATTAAAAGTATAAAATGTTAACTAATTGTTAAGTAATCCAATGCTGTAATTCTAATCTGTGTACATTGTCATCACAAATGCATGGATTGTACAGCAGCTGGTCATAAAGATGGTTTGGAGTACCTGAAGACGCTCTGTTTAAAGAGATAAGCGCTGATATGTCCTCCTTTTAGAAAGCGAACTTCACACTCAGGCCAGATCTCCGGCAGGCTGAGGACTCCTGTGCGAGGGATGTAAGCGTCTTCTCGAGCCTGCACCACGATGATGAGACTGGTGTCCACAGGGACTAGCAAAGGAACAAGCAAGGAGTAGCAACATGAAATGTTAAGTGGTGCTAAGTAAGAATGTGGACTAACCAGAGAAGTTGGCCATGTGTGTACACTCGTCCATGACTCCCTTCATGAAGCTGATGGACTCCCTGTGTAATGACGGTCGACAGCTTTGGACGGATTCTGTTGCACTAAGTCGTTTGTTTGCTTGAAAAGCACTGAAAAGCAAATCAAATCAACTTTATTTGTAGAGCACTTTTCCTGCAAAGACATGCAACACAAAGTGCTTTACAGAATTAAAACAATTTCCACAATTAAAAGGAAAAAACAAAGAAACAAAAGAAAGCCCCTCCTTCCTGCCCTCCATACTAGACCCCCCCCCACACACACACACAATCACACAAAGTAGGGAGACATGGCATGGCACTGAGGAACAAGGAGACGCCACCTTTGGGGCCGTCCACACTGGGAGGAGCTGCAGGCCGTACCATCGGAGGACCAGCACCCGGCCCCCCCCCCGACTCCGACAGACGGGCGGACCCCCACATTAAAGGGAGGAACCCCCAGCCGGCCGGGTCGAAGGGACCCAAGGATGGCACCCCCTCAGCAGACCCTCACAGCCCCCAGTGTGGAGGACCCCCCTGAGGAAACACTGGAGTTAAAAGCTGAAGACTAAGAGCATAAAATAGGACTAAAAAGATTAAAACAAAACACTGGAGTTAAAAGCTGAAGACCAAGAGTATGAAATAGGACTAAAACAAAACACTGGAGTTAAAAGCTGAAGACTAAGAGCAAAAAAATAGGACTAATAAGATAAAAACAAAACACTGGAGTTAAAAGCTGAAGACCAAGAGCAAAAAAATAGGACTAAAAAGATAAAAACAAAACACTGGAGTTAAAATCTGAAGACTAAGAGCAAAAAAATAGGACTAATAAGATAAAAACAAAACACTGGAGTTAAAAGCTGAAGACCAAGAGTATGAAATAGGACTAAAACAAAACACTGGAGTTAAAAGCTGAAGACTAAGAGCAAAAAAATAGGACTAATAAGATAAAAACAAAACACTGGAGTTAAAAGCTGAAGACCAAGAGCAAAAAAATAGGACTAAAAAGATAAAAACAAAACACTGGAGTTAAAATCTGAAGACTAAGAGCAAAAAAATAGGACTAAAAAGATAAAAACAAAACAGTGGAGTTAAAATCTGAAGACTAAGAGCAAAAAAATAGGACTAAAAAGATAAAAACATAACACTGGAGTTAAAAGCTGAAGACCAAGAGCAAAAAAATAGGACTAAAGAGATAAAAACAAAACACGGGAGTTAAAAGCTGAAGACTAAGAGCATAAAATAGGACTAAAAAGATAAAAACATAAGAAAAGTTTAAAAATATGAGTTAAAAGCCTGATTAAAAAGGTGCGTCTTTAATCTTTTTTTAAAAAATATCAACAGTCTCCACAGTCCTGAGTCTCTCCGGCAGGCTGTTCCACAGGTGGAACAATAGGTGGAAGGTGAAAAAATATGTTCAGTGTCATAGAAAAGTGCGCCTTAAGGTTTCACCGTATTGAAATCACCTTGATGGGATGCCTGAAGGTGTCTTAGCGTTGTCCACTGATAAAAAAGGATCTCCTTGGTCTTCGCAACATTCGCCAATCCGCAGGCCCGCTCCGCGCTCCATCTTTCCTCCTGTTCTGGAGAGCCCGCCCACTGACCCTTTGTCTTCTCTCGGCAGCTTCAGCAGATGCTCCAAAGAAGCCACTGAAGACTCTCTCACAAATTCCTCGGCCATCTTGAAGGAGTCAGCCTGATGGATGGACAGACCAAAACACTGCGTGCACATCATGCTTTCAAATACCAGGACCAGTGTCTTGGGTCTGCTCATATAACCATTCATTCATTCATTAATTAATTCATTCATTCATTCTACCGCTTATTCTCACGAGGGTCGCGGGGGGAGCTGGAGCCTATCCCAGCTGTCACCCGGAGAAAACCCACGCATGCACGGGGAGAACATGCAAACTCCACACAGAGATGGCCGAGGGTGGGGAAAGACAAATTAAGAAGCCAAAAAGTTACCACTTCCACACAAAATAGGAGGAGAACTCATTCATTCGTTTTCTCCCACTTATCCTCACAAGTGTCGCGGGGGTTGCTGGAGCCTATCCCAGCTGTCTTCGGGCTAAAGGCGGGCGGGGTACACCCTGGACTGGTGGCCAGCCAATCACAGGGCACATATAGACAAACAACCATTCACACTCACATTCATACCTATGGACAATTTGGAGTCGCTAATTAACCTAGCATGTTTTTGGAATGTGGGAGGAAACCGGAGTACCCGGAGAAAACCCACGCATGCACGGGGAGAACATGCAAACTCCACACAGAGATGGCCGAGGGTGGCTTATATAACCAATCATCTAAAATAGAATGAAATACAAGCGTGTGATATGCGAAACGGAAGACTACAAACCCCACAATACTCCAACAGCTTAATGATTTCTTCTTCATACACAGAATTAACAGCATATTGCTTCTCCAGCTCCATCCAATTGACTGCTTTACTCAGCACACCCTATGTAAACAAGACAAATCATAAATTCCGTATACAAAACGAGTATATATATGTATATATGTATGTATAAAGATGTGGTTCAAATATATGATATTGTGTGTGGATATTACCGTGGTGAAGACACTGGAGGCAGTGGACCAGGACAGGCAGGGAATGAGAGGGATGGGTTTTGGCCAGTTCGTCACCGCTAACGATGACATCTAAAAACCAGAGAGATAGGACTTTATTATTTCAGATTTTCATCCGTCCATACATATCCAACATATTACGACCATATTTTCTGGACTATAAGTCGCAAAATGCCAAAAATTCATAATTAGGTAGAAAAAAACACATAAGTCACACTGGAGTATAAGTCGGATTTTTTGTGGGTAATTTATTTTACAAACTACTTGACCAAAACACACATTACGTCATCTTGGAAGGCAAGTTCTAACAATTAAAGAGTAGAGAACAGGCTGAATAGGTAGTATATATACATATACATACATATATATACACACACATATATATACACATATACATATATATACATATATACGCACATATATACATACATATACATACATACACACATACATATACATACATACATACATACATACATACATACATACATACATATACATACACATATATCCATATACATACATACATACATACATATATACATATATATCCATATACATACATACATATATATACATATATATCCATATACATACATACATATATATACATATATATCCATATACATACATACATACATATACATATATATCCATATACATACATACATACATACATACATAGTATATATATATCATATACATACATACATATATATATATCCATATAAATATATATATATATACATACATACATATATATATATATATACAGTATATATATATATACTGTATTTTCCGGACTATAAGTCACACTTTTTTCATCGGTTGGCTGTTCCTGCGACTTATACTCCAGAGCGACTTATAAATGAAAAAAGTGTTTATGTTCTATAAACAATGGACACCTTTTCTGTTCATGTTTATTTTTTGTGTAGCTGAATAATTGTGTTAGCATATCTTACACCTATTCAGCCTGTTCTCTATCACCTATTCTTTTATTGTTACAACTTGCCTTCCAAGAGGACGTAATGTCTGATTTGGTCAAGTAGTTTGGAAAATAAATTACCTGCAAAAAATGCGACTTATGTATGTTTTTTTTCTACCTAATTATGCCTTTTTGGCATTGTGCGACTTATACTCCGGAGCGACTTATAGTCCAGAAAATACGGCATATATTTTCATTTATAAATCGCTCTGGAGTATAAGTCGCAGGAACAGCCAACCTATGGAAAAAAGTGTGACTTAAAAAAGTGTGAGTAAAGGTGTAGACAGGGCAGGATGATTGGGGGATAAGGAGGCTGAGGGAGGAGTGAAGACATGTAGTACTCTACAATGGTCACTAGGTGTCAGTGGTGTTACATGGATGAGACAACAGAACATGTACTGTACAGTGAAGTAAAAAAGGGTAAAAATATTTTTAAAATAGCTAAATCTATATTTAGAGGGTCGCAAAAACAATTTTTCTAAGCTGTAATTCCAAAAATATTCCGGAAATATTAAGGAAAAAAAATGATGTTGACAGACAACTGCTGATGGACTTACATATCCTCCCATGGAGATGCCCGTCATTCCAAGGGGAGAGTAACCCTCACTTTCCAACCAGTGAAGAAGCACCGACGACTCCAAGATCAGGGCCCCTCCCATCACAAACAGGTCCGATACATTTTTTAGACAGGATCGCCTGGAACACATCGTGTCATTGTTATTGTCTTTTAATAACAAAACACTTGGAAATGCCATTTTCATTACTGAAGAAGACAAGATTCCGCGTTCAATTCCCAACAGCCAGATTTCAGATTTTCTAACATGGTCTCTTTGTGATGTCACAGTGTGCCAACAGTGAGCAAAAGCTATCTTTTTTTGAACAGATGCTTGTGTGGCAGGGATTCAAAGTTTTCAACTTACTTCTGGTCTTTTGGTTTACGATAGCCATGTGAACGACGTGTCAAGGCTTTTGCATTTCGGAAGCAGACAACAAGACAGAAACACAGACGGCGTAATTCAGATCGATGTCATGCTACACTTAAAAATGTTGCTGCCGTATGCGGTACAATACCGAGCTGTACCGTGTTATCAGAAGGATATAATAGGGGTTCTCCAGAAGCAGGGAAGCCATTCCTGCCTCTTTGACCATGGGTCTGGCCATGAGGGTCCTTCGCCGCCAGAAAAACTAAAATGAAGACAAGAGATAATAAAATGGAGTACAGCAGCTGCGCACAGGCATCATGCAATAATGCAATAAATACAAATATGAATTGTGAATATAAATGTACAATACATTCAATTTACATTTTCTACCGCTTATTCTCACGAGGGTCGCGGGGGTGCTGGAGGCTATCCCAGCTGTCTTCGGCCGAGAGACTGGTCCCCAGCCAATCACAGGGCACATATAGACAAACAACCATTCACACTCACATTCATACCTATGGACAATTTGGAGTCGCTAATTAACCTAGCATGTTTTTGGAATGTGGGAGGAAACCGGAATACCCGGAGAAAACCCATGCTAACATGTTAGCATGTTAGCTGTGAGGTCTGCGCGCTAACCACTCGACCGCCGTCCTTCATGGGTTTTATTTAGGTCTTAATTGGCTTATTTTCTCCCATAATGTCTACTTTTTTTGGTATTGAGGGCAATAATAATGTAAAAAAAAACATATTTAGAATGTCTTATTCCTTTTACTCCGGAGAAAACCCACGCATGCACGAGGAGAACATGCAAATTCCACACAGAGATGGCCGAGGGATTTTCTCCGGTTTCCTCCCACATTCCAAAAACATGCTAGGTTAATTAGCGACTCCAAATTGTCCATAGGTATGAATGTGAGTGTGAATGGTTGTTTGTCTATATGTGCCCTGTGATTGGCTGGCGACCAGTCCAGGGTGTACCCCGCCCGCCTTTAGCCCGAAGACAGCTGGGATAGGCTCCAGCAACCCCCGCGACACTTGTGAGGATAAGCGGGAGAAAATGAATGAATGAGTTCTCCTCCTATTTTGTGTGGAAGTGGTAACTTTTTGGCTTCTTATTTTGTCTTTCCCCACCCTCGGCCATCTCTGTGTGGAGTTTGCATGTTCTCCCCGTGCATGCGTGGGTTTTCTCCGGGTACTCCGGTTTCCTTCCACATTCCAAAAACATGCTAGGTTAATTAGCGACTCCAAATTGTCCATAGGTATGAATGTGAGTGTGAATGGTTGTTTGTCTATATGTGCCCTGTGATTGGCTGGCGACCAGTCCAGGGTGTACCCCGCCTCTCGCCTGAAGGCAGCTGGGATAGGCTCCAGCACACCCCGCGACCCTCGTGAGGAAAAGCGGTAGAAAATGAATGAATGAGTTCTCCTCCTATTATGTGTGGAAGTGGTAACTTTTTGGCTAGTTATTTGTCTTTCCCCACCCTCTGCCATCTCTGTGTGGAGTTTGCATGTTCTCCCCGTGCATGCGTGGGTTTTCTCCGGGTACTCTGGTTTTCCCCCATTCCAAAAAAACATGCTAGGTTAATTAGCGACTCCAAATTGTCCATAGGTATGAATGTGAGTGTGAATGGTTGTTTGTCTATATGTGCCCTGTGATTGGCTGGCGACCAGTCCAGGGTGTACCCTGCCTCTCGCCCTGAAGACAGCTGGGATAGGCTCCAGCACCCCCTGCGACCCTCATGAGAAAAAGCGGCAGAAAATGAATGAATGAATGAACATGATGTAATGTAAACATAGAGTAACTGCCCGTAAATGTCAATAAACAATGCAATGTCTATAAAGATACGCAAAACATTGTAAGGGAGCTTACATGGTCTCCTGTGCCAGCCAAGTGGATACATACTGGTCTGTTGCATTGCCATCGTTTTGGAACTATAAACTGAAACCTGAAACAGAAGTACAAGAGTAAAAATCATAGATTGATAAAAAAATAATAAATTACAGATTCTAGTTCGCCAGTATACTCAGTGACATTATGTCGTTTCTAGCATGTAGCCCACATACATCATTTTAGACTTCCACTAAATAATGTACATTACGATGTAGTATACCTTGCTTTTACAGCCTCCGGAGGCAGAATTCCAGGAACCAAGTGCTCGAGAGGAGAAACGAAGACACCGTCGTGGATGTAGCAATCTGTATGCTCCTCGGTCTGTTTATAAATCACACATACATGTATGTATTTCTATAACAGCACACACTATGGTTATGTAGAATATTTGAAGACAGGGGTTACTGGTCTACCTTGGTTAGGTACACCGGATAGTCCTTGGGCACCAGAGATTTACACCTCTCTCTGTCTGCAATGACTTTACGGAACTCAAAGATCCTGCAGAACACAAAGGAACAAGAACCGGGATATAAGTTTCACACTTTTGGACAGATTTTGTAGAGATACTCAATTGTTTTAGGGCACCATTAAATGTACACAAGTACACACAAGCATTGCAACCATTCTGTCCAGTGGACAGTGATCAATTATATAATAATCATTATTATATTATTAATTAGCCTATTATTACTATCACCATCATTCTTCTTCTGATTATTACTACTAGTACTACTACTAGTAGTAGTAGGCTAGTATTTGCCTGCTTATTGGCTTGCTTATTAGCCTGCTTTTGCCATATTATATGAAATTTGTCAGAGATGTTTTTGTAAAAAAAAAAAAAATCAATTAAAAAAATATAAAATTATGTAGGGATCTTAGGAACATTTTAGGGGGGCTTCTGATTATTACTACGACTACTACTAGTAGTAGTAGTAGTAGGCTAGTATTTGCCTGCTTATTGGCTTGCTTATTAGCCTGCTTCTGCCCTATTATATGAAATTTGTCAGAGATTTTTTTGTAAAAAAAAAATAAATCAATAAAAAAATATTAAATTATTTAGGGGGGCTTAGGAACATTTTAGGGGGGGCTTCTGATTATTACTATTACTAGTAGTAGTAGGCTAGTATTAGCCTGCTAATTGGCTTGCTTATTAGCCTGCTTTTGCCCTATTACATGAAATTTGTCAGATATGTTTTTTTTGGAAAAAAAAATCTATAAAAAAATATAAAATTATTTAGGAGGGCTTATGATTATTACTACTACTACTACTACTACTACTAGTAGTAGTAGTAGGCTAGTATTAGCCTGCTTATTGGCTTGCTTATTAGCCTGCTTTTGCCCTATTACATGAAATTTGTCAGATATGTTTTTTTGGAAAAAAAAATCTATAAAAAAATATAAAATTATTTAGGAGGGCTTATGATTATTACTACTACTACTACTACTACTACTAGTAGTAGTAGTAGGCTAGTATTAGCCTGCTTATTGCCTTGCTTATTAGCCTGCTTTTGCACTATTATATGAAATTTGTCAAAGATATTAAAAAAAAAGTCAATGAAAAATAAAACAAAAATCAATAAAAAATATAAAATTATTTCGTGGGGCTTCTGATTATTACTACTACAACTAGTAGTAGTAGTAGGCTAGTATTTGCTTGCTTATTGGCTTGCTTATTAGCTTGCTTTTGCCCTATCATATGAAATTTGTCAAGCTATTTTTTGTAAAAAGAAATCTATAAAAAATACAAAAAAATATGAAATTATTTAGGGGGGCTTAAGAACATTTCAGAGGTGGCTGACTAATATTTAAATATTAGTTTGATGACCTCAAACATTGAAGTGTGACAAACACTTTTCCACACCACTGTATAATGCAATGAGCACTACTGTTGTTTCTTGTGTAATGTTCATAATCATATTTCGCTACCTCTTGAGGTCTTCAGGCTTTCCCCAACCCCCGATAAAGAGTTTGGTGAGGAGCAGCCTTCTGTAAAATACATCCAGTCGACTCACACCCATGGACCAGCACCAAACATCTAAACAACAAACATAAAAATCTGTCAGATAGCATCGTTGTTATTATTATTATTATTTTTACTCTTTTTGAGTTTCCTGAAAACCAGTTTAGAAATGAAATTATTATTTGTATTTCCATTGTGCTGCACTGTACACTGTGAAAATACAATATGAATTATTAACTCAATGTTTGCAGATATATGTCACAGTAGTCCTTGCATGAGTAGTCGTTAGTCTACTTATATTACAATATTTTCTAGACGAATAAGGACTCTGGGGAATCAATCAACTGCAATAATACATTTCTTCATTCTAACAAAAAGGTAAAAATTCAGGAAAAACACATCAACACTGCCGTGTACGTTGATAACCACCATTGCAGTATCATTTAACTTTAAGGCTGTGCCACTTGGGCAGTATCTCCTCCTCTTAGTCAACTCCCACACCAACCCCACCATGATTATATCACGAATAGTAAATGTTTGCTGTTACCGTGCCAACAAAACATGCTGACCTTCAGCATGCCCATTATAACACCGTCAAGGTTGCCAAATGTTAGTCAGCTACTGGACACAATTCTTTTAACAATTCTTTACTGACTTACTTACTGAAGACTTGATCTCAAACTATGCCAAAAAACTTTTCAGTGAATTTTGTGAAACACGATGTTATTATATCCTAACTTTTATAAATATGTCCATTATATGACCTCCCAAATTATTAATGTCAAGTCATGTAAGGAACTTCCGCGCGTTTAACAAGCGACCTTTGGTCTGAGCGTCGCGTTACCGTAATTACGGTGCGCAAGGCAATCACATCCCACATGCAAACGACTAAAAAAGTATGCCTCGAAGCAAATAGACGAGAACGTGTTTAAAATATTCAGTATGAGATTCAATAAATACAGTACATTCCATTATGGCTGCTCAACAATAACAACCGGAAAATGTAACGCTCCAAATGCAAGAGAAAAATGATGTACAGAAAACGAAAATATTGCTCCGTCTGATGAAACATACAAGAAGTTGAACTTTCTCCTCGCATTAGCTTAGCATTTTGTCATTCATTCATTCATTTTTTTAAATGAGTCCATGGGGTGTGGGTTAAACAAACGTTTCCTAATAAAAGTAGTACTTAAAAAATAATATTTAGATATTACCTCACGCTGTGCATGAACGTTGCTGTTACTTGCTATGAATGAGTTAGCAGATATTTTAAGACCTGTTAGGACGTCATAGGACGTTCACCACTGCTGGGAATGGACGCTGTGGTCCTCACTTCTTCTTCAGTGTGCTTCACGAATGAGGACGTCACTGAGCTGCCACCTTCAGGCCTTACGAAGAACTGCAATTACTTTTGGTCTCGGGTGTGATGCTACATATTGCATTGCTTATTTCAGCTTGAGTACTTTCGTGTGGTTTTGTGTATTTTGTGTGTATTTTGTGTGTATTTTGTTTGGTATTATTTTGTGGATTTGATGTTATTCGAAGCGGCGCCATTGAAACTACTAAAAAACAAACCAACGGATGAGGACGTCACTTTGCTGCCACCTTCAGGCCCTACGAAGAACTGCAATTACTTTTGGTCTCGGGTGTGATGCTACATATTGCTTTGCTTTGTTATTGCTTATTTCAGCTTGAGTACTTTCGTGTGGTTTTGTGTATATTTCGTGTGTATTTTGTATGGTATTCTTTTGTGGATTTGATGTTATTCGACGCGGTGCCATGAAACTACTAAAAAAAAACAAACAAACGGATGAGGACGTCACTTTGCTGCCACCTTCAGGCCTTACGAAGAACTTCAACTACTTTTGGTGTCGGTGTGATGCTAAATATTGCTTCTGTGTCTTTTCATAATTAACATTAAAAAAGATGGCCACACTTAAATAAGGTTCATATCATCTCATAGTAAATACATAATTAACTAAATTAAAAAAAAACAATTACACAATAACTTTTCCAATTTATTCCACCTTAGCCTTAACGCTTCCATCTCAGTTTGGGACCAAAAAAAACTCACCAATAGATAAGAATGCAATAAACAGTACATAAGTATATGAAGTAAACAAGTTCTTCCAATTGACCGCTGATCAGATCAATTATTTCTTGATTTAAAGTAATTAATTGGTGGAAATCCTGACGGTGTAATTAATATAATAGTAAATATTTGTGCCTTCACGGGATTGTGACAGTAAAAAGAGGACCGATTACAAAAGTTGGCAGGAATAATTAATTGTTTAAACAACAATACAGAGAATACTCGCAAGCTTATCTAAGGCGGTTGTGTCATGTATTAAAAGTGTCTTCTTTGAGTATATTCTGACATTAAATATGTTTTTGACTTATTTCAGCTTGTGTACTTTTAATGTGGTGTCTCCTTGTTGGTGTAAATATTATGACCTCCATCTGGCTTGGTATTCTTTTGTGGATTTAATGTTATTCGAAGCGGTGCCTTGAAACGACTAAAAAAACAAACAACACTCTGATGATAGCTCCATCATAAATATAGCTAAATGCCACAATGTCCAATTTTTGATGTATTTTTGACCGACTCACAGTCTGGAAAATACGGTAATCAGCAGCGGGTGAACCAAGCTAGCCCATATTGTGGCGGTTTCCATAACCTCTGCGATGGTTGTCTTTCCAGTCGTCCCATTGTCTGGCTTTGGTCAAAGATTCTTCATCATCCTTTTCAGCCTTTGTCTCCTTTTCTTCTTCTTCCCTCTCCTTTGCGTCACTGTCCTCTTCCACGGGCACCCTCCTGGGAACGCCCTGATCCGGTAGAGCTCCGTGTTTCCTGTGCTGCTCGTACCAGTCATCCACAGTCATGGTGGGCAGGCTGGGATAACCTGAGCCAAACACCCGAGCCTGTCAATCACACCCACAAACACACAGACATTCAAAACATTGCTTGTTGATATTTCGGCTAGTCCAAAACACAAATACATAGATACTGGAATAAAACGGATATGATAAAAGTACGGGAATTTTCACTGCTGACATCTTGTGGACAATTAACCTGCTCTAAACTCTTTTTGTGAAAAGAATATGGCTTCTGTGTATATTTTAGAGATACCTGTATATGAAGAGCTTGCAACCAAAAGGCGCTAAATCCAATTTTCACTAAGTTGCATGTTTTTCATGAGTTTAATAGACCTCTGTCATGTGTATCCAAATCACATATTTTGGTCTTGAAATCATTTTAAAAAATATGAAAAAAAGTGATATGAAATTTATGCTTTCAACCAAAAGGCGCTATTTCCATTTCAGATTTCAACCAAAAGGAGCTAAATCCCTTTCTTTATTCTTTATTCTGATTGGCCCAAGTTTCCCATCTATTGATAATCTGACCAATCAGAGAGAAGAATACAATTGGCACTGCACATACAGAAAGCCAGTATCAGTGCGCATCCTGTTTTGTTTGTGTACATTAAGTACACGTATGATAGTTACAGTATGTTATGCAATTCAGGAGAACACAAATTGTGTTTTTACAGTATTCTGTAACATGGAAGTTTTTTTTACGCCATAAAAGGCATGTCTCTACCTTGACACCTCCAACTTTCATGAGAAACATTATTTTACTTGTACTAAAAAACATACAATGTAAAGAGTTTGTAATGAGATGATTTTTGTCACTGTCACCTTCATGGTGCAGTCAAATATGAGCACTGCTTTTAATTAATTTTTTATTAATTATTAATTTTTTTATTACCATAGCACATTAAAGCGCCTTACATTCTTTTACAACAATGCCATTGAAGAAGTTAAAGGTGACTTCAAATTTATTTCAGCCAAAAGGCGCTAAATCCATCGTTTCAGCCAAAAGGCGCTAAATCCGAAAAAAAAAAAAATTAAAAAAAATATATAAAATACATGGTGTGTGCAGGATTTTTATAGCATGCATTTTTATGACCTATATTGATAGCTCTTTCATTTGCAATATAGACTTGATGACCAAATAGATTGATATGCACGTAGTTAAAAATCATTGATTTTCTCGAAATCAGTCAAAATGGATTTAGCGCCTTTTGGTTGCAAGCTCTTCATATGTTACAGATACTGTATCGGCGCACTCTCATCTAAAGCAGAGTAAACAAACCTTCTAGAGGCAGCTCGCCGACTTTGTTCAGTATATTTTTCATCAAAATAGTAGTCATACCAAAACATTGTGTTGCTGCTGGATGTTCAATATTCGAGTGATACTGTATTTTTCTTTTCCAAAAGACAAAAGGTTTAAGACAACAAGGATTGAAGTACACAGAGAAAAAGCCACATATGGACTACCTCCTTGCGTTCGTTTCACTGTGTCTTTGCCGATGTCACTTACGAAGACACCCGCTTTTCAAAGCCGGCTATTAGAGGTTTCCCACCACATACTTTAAATGTAATTTTCACGACTTTACCGAACAACGTGAGGTAATGTCATATCAATGTAGCATTACTGACGCTTAGTGACCAGAATATACATATAACTTGTATTTCAAGTGAGCGGGTACTCAGACATGTGAGCTACGGAAGTTATCCTGCAGTGTGTCGTCTCACTCGCACACTCACACATAAGTCTCACCTGCATAGCATCCTTGGTGAGGATGAAAGTCTTCATGGGGGGTCTGCTTGGTCCAGCAGGCTGTGGTGCACCAAGCTGACCATCCATGTTCTTCAGTATTTCCATCTCCTGGTCTATGCTCTGGATTTCATCCAGACATGTAAACACCCACTTGCGAACGTTCAGCAAGTAAAAATCTCGGCAGGTTTCCTCGTCGGCCTGACCGTCTTCCACAGCTTTCTGCATGTCTGAGAGTCTGGCCTCCAGCTCTTTCTTCTCACTATATCGCTGAATTTTAACTTGTCTTTGTGCGGCCATGGCTGCCAGGCTTGATGTTGTGGGCATTGGCTGGGAACAAAATGAAAATATGATATGTTAATTCCTACAACAAGGTTGTACCCAGTCTTTTGGCCAAAAGTCTGCTGGGGTAGGCTCCGACATACCCCCACCACCCCAGTAAAGCGGGGTGCCGCTTGGGGTTAGCTCTTGTTTGTTGTTTTAATCTTAACTATGACAGAAAATGCCTAAAAAAGAACTTGAGGAGTTGTTTACCTTTGCAAATAAGTAGATAATAAGCTGGATATTTATCCAATTTATTAAAAAACGATGGGGATAATTGTATATAATACTAATAATAATCATTAAAATGCATATTGTAAACTTACCTTGCAGGTGGAGGGGACATTTTGCTCTGTGCTTTCACTGACTGACTCCGGCAGACTAAATTGTGCTACGTTATATTCTTTACATCTCTTCAGAAAATCCATAAAGTAAACCCGGGCCGTTCGCACTATCTCTAATCGTTTATCTCGACCGGTCTGCTTCATGGTCAGAGCTCCTAAGAGTGCAGGACACAGCAGATATTTCAGGTCTGCGGTAGTAACCTCGTCCAGTTCTTCATTGGGACTAAACAGGTCCAGCTGAGCCGCCATTCTGGACGTTTCTTCTAACATTTTGATAGCACGTTTAACTCGCACCTGAACACTGTTACTAGCAAGAGGATCATTTGTGTTGTCTATCTCGGCAAATATCTTCCACCCGCGGTCAAATAAGTCCGATAATTTAGGAGGGTCTGCGTCTGAATTCGGGTCCTGTGGACCACTGTTGCGACTCTCACATTCCGCCATATTGGTTCCACTTCCGGGGTATGTCTTCTTCGTTTTCTTTTAATTTCCGTCGGCAGCCTAGACGTCTTCATAAGCCATTGGCGCGCATGCGTACAAGGCAATCAAGTGAAGACATTTTAAAGCAACTTTAGCTCATCCCAGCTTAGAGGTGTCTTTATTTATTCTTTATTTTGTCTTTATTGTCTTTATTTTTCATGTTCCTTCACATTTCTCAACCAATCTAAAGTCAAAATGTTCACTTCATTTATGAATTCAGAATTGCACATTTACTGTAGCAATTTTCCCATTGAAATGAAACTTGGCACCCCCTACCGGTGGCTAATCAACTTACATTTTCATTACTGAAATATTCGTCTTCCATGGCCCAGGTGTATATTCATTCATTCATTCATTTTCTACCGCTTTTTCCTTCCTGGAGCCTATCCCAGCTGTCTTTGGGCGAGAGGCAAGGTACACCCTGGACTGGTGGCCAGCCAATCACAGGGCACATACGTATAGACAAACAACCATTCACACTCACATTCATACCTATGGACAATTTGGAGTCGCTAATTAACCTAGCATGTTTTTGGAATGTGGGACGAAACCGGAGTACCCGGAGAAAACCCACGCATGCACGGGGAGAACATGCAAACTCCACACAGAGATGGCCGAGGGTGGAATTGAACCCTGGTCTCCTAGCTGTGAGGTCTGCGCGCTAACCACTAGACCGGCGTGCCGCCCCCAGGTGTATATACATAAGTGAATATTTCAAATATTGGGCAGTATATTAGAGAAATGTTCCAAAGTTCCTATACATCCATCTTCTATACAGTCTATCCTCACTAGAGTTGCGGGTATGCTGGAGCCTATCCCAGCTATCTTTGGGCGAGAGGCGGATACACCCTGGACTGGTCGCCAGCCAATGGCAGTCCAAAGTTCCTAATGGGGGGGGTTATATTCTTGACCATAAGTGCATGTTTATGTTGCTCTGTAGTCCCATCACTTATAGTCAGTACTCGTGGGTCATCTGAAATATTAACAGAAATATTCTGTATATTTTGTATTTTTCATTCTTTTTTTAATAGATTTGTCTGCACCTACTATACCAAAACAAATTCCTAGTATGTGTTTGATCATACCTGGCAATAAACCTTTTCTGATTCTGATTCGGAAATGCATTTGGATTGATTTTGTGCATTACACAGCTAAAGTCATCACACAGCAACTTAACACACAGTTTATTAGGAATTCAATGCTTGTCTTTATTTTAAAGAGCTTGCATTATTTATTTCTGTCACAAAGAAAGAAATAAAGCACTAATATATAATAATACTTGTTTCACAGTGATTTTGCTTGAAGCAGCATTAAAGTGTGATGTATTTTGTAAAAAGCAGACTGGGTGAGTGTAATTCAGGGTTCAGACTTGGAAAGACACTGCAGTCCTGGCAACCTCCAGCGCCGACAACCGTTATGGATCCTCAGGTCCAGCCAGTCTTGTTGAGAAGCACCCAGAGCCAAACTAGAAGCAGATGAAGGGTTGGTTCACGACATGACAGTAACATGCAAACATTTTGGAATGTACAGTCATTAAAATAAATGATTAGACTAGACTTGTTTCATCAGTTTTCATACTTTAAAGTGTGAAAATGTTACCTCGGTGCAAGGTAGGGCTCTCCGGGAATGAATGGGTCTACTGAAGGGATGTCAGTGGTCACAACTGAAGGATTGGACTGAGTCATATCTTCGCCTGCCATACCCCTCAGATTGGAAATGCTGCTGCCCACTGCAGCATTCAAACTGTCTCTGCTGCGCTTAGTGGCACCTGGAGGATAATAATCAATACATGCACGAGACCTTGTAGCAAAGATTGGCCTGCATTATTGTAATACTACTGACAGATGAAAATATTCAACACATGACTTCATGAAAGTACAGTGGAACTCGTTTTTTGTTTTTTTTTTAATGAAACCCATGAAAATTCTTGTCAAAATCCCGACATTATTGTATGGCCAAACAAAGTATCCATGCATTGTGCATGAGGTGTTCGAGCCCCCTGTATATGTTTTTGACTATTTAAATTAAAAACACGTTCATGACCTGCCATGTCCAGTTCCAAATCAAAAACCACTGTTGGAACAAAAAAGGGCATTAAGGCTTGTCTTTGGGACAATTGGGAAAATTGGGAAAAAGACCTTTGGGAAAATACTCTGGTCTGAAGAGACAAAAGTTGAACTCTGTGGAAGGTGTGCGTTCCATTACATCTGGCGTAAAAATAACGCCACATTTCAGAAAAAGAACATCATACTAACAGTAAAAGATGGTGGTGGTAGTGTGATGGTTTAGGGCCGTTTTGCTGCTTCAGGACCTGCATGACTTGCTATATATGTTCGGGTTTTTGCTGGACCTTTTGGAACAGATTAAAAAAAACAAAAGCCGAGGTTCCACCGTATTTCGGATTACCCATTGATTGCCAGATTGCGAGACTCACAGCAGCGTGTGAAAGGCTCCCAAGCTGTGCTGTGAAGATACGGTTTCACGTGGGGCTGCTGAAGCAGGCACAAGACTGCAGAGTCCACCTGCTGAAAGACTCTGCAGACAAAAAAAAAAATACTAATCTGCCCATCAGATCTACAATGACATAATGACCTGCTAACACTTCAGAAATGGCTAATAAAAGTGAGCAAACTACTTCCTGTTTGACTGACACAAACTGGCGCTTTCAGTCGGTTTCCTTGCTAAAATATTCCGAGGCCCGATACCTGAGGCCGAGTAATGGCTGAAGGCGTTCCTCTGGCAGACCGTATGCGTTCGAGCAAATCAATTCTCTGATGGAGTCAAAGTCCTGCTTGAGTTGGAGCGCTCCCTGAACACTGAGAAGAAGCAGAGAACATGTCAACTCACAACTGACTCGCCCGTTTTCTGGCGAGTTTTCTTTCTGAGTGTAACTGGAGCGTAGTACGTACCTGAATTTGATCTTGTGCTTGAGGATGTGTTCCATCCATGCCTCCATGAAGGCAGTCGTGCTTACACTGAGAGCTTGGATGCAGGCATCATCAGACAACGATGTCACCCCCTCCAAAACCTGACCGATGATGTTCTGAGCCGCTAGAGACGCATATTCACTGGGACTGCTGGGAAAGCCTGAATTCATGAAACAGAATATCTATAGCATGGATATGTATATAGCATACACTGGTTACTAGGTGTCAGTTATTGTCATCTTTTGAGAGACACACAACCACCAGACTTTATCGCAGAAACAACAGGGTTTTATTGCGGGTTTGAATTATTTCACAAGAAGTCACAATCATCCCTAACACAGGCTATTGTCGCCAGTTGTTATTGTTGTAGTCATGTCTACCAGATTGCGTAATACGAGTCTAAAAGCGCTACAATGTTATATTGATGATATTAAATTATATTACCTAAAACACTGACATGACAGAGTGGTAAAAAAAAAAGTTCCCCTATTCCGTGTAGAAGCCTTTTGTACCTTTTGGCTTACAATAATAATAATAATAATAATAATAATAATAATAATGGATTCAATTTTTATCGCCCTCACAGCTAGGAGACCAGGGTTCAATTCCACCCTCGGCCATCTCTGTGTGAAGTTTGCATGTTCTCCCCGTGCATGCGTGGGTTTTCTCCGGGTACTCCGGTTTCCTCCCACATTCCAAAAACATGCTAGGTTAATTAGCGACTCCAAATTGTCCATAGGTATGAATGTGAGTGTGAATGGTTGTTTGTCTATATGTGCCCTGTGATTGGCTGGCCACCAGTCCAGGGTGTACCCCGCCCCTCGCCCAAAGACAGCTGGGATAGGCTCCAGCACCCCCGCGACCCTCGTGAGGAAAAAGCGGTAGAAAATGAATGAATGAATTTTTATAGCACTCATCAAGGACACGACGACAGTAGTGACTGCCGACCTTCCCATTTCTGGACGGCCTGCTCTACCTCCTGAGCCACATTCTTCCCCCCCCCAATCCGTTCAAAACCCTTAAGTTTAAAATGAATAAATTGGAGGCCGACTAGTTAACTCGCTAGCATGCATGTTTAAAACGGCGGCTGTCTCATAGTGTATTACAGTTGTGCAATGTGATGTAAACAAATAATAATAGGAATGTAAATGTGACTATAGGGAGTTATTCCATACCTAGAGGGCACTAACAGTGTTAAAAACTGTATTTAGAAGGTCGCAGACATGTTTTCTATTCTCTAAATACAAAAATATTCCATTCATGAATATCAGAAATCCTACTTCATGGAAATTAAGTTATCAAAGTTGGGTACGGAATAACTGTATATAACTTAATAACTTTATAACTGTACTCCCTTTTTATTTCCATGCCCTTGCCCTCAACATGGACATCTTTGAGATCAAAAGAAAAGTAGTAGTAGTTGCATGATGAGAGTACCTGGCCTGTGGTTGAGTCTCCAGTGTCCAGCAGGGGGCATGGTTTGCTCAAAGGCATCAGCAGATATCCTTTTGCAGTCATTGGAAAAGGTCTCCAGCACCAGAGAAGAAAGGGTCTGATGATAGTAGATGGTGATGGAAACACAAAGTAGTCATTAAGGATGAAGTAGGGCCTTCCTCGCCTTTGTTTACATTCTTGATTCCACTTGCAAGCACTTCTTGCCTGACTGGGTTGTATGTGTAGACTACGGTATTCTTGAAGGTCGGTTATAAAAGGCTGAATTTGAATAAAAATCAACTACAGTAAAGTCTCGTTATATCGATATCGGTTATATCGAAGTACTGCTTATTACGATACTATTTTCATTTCCCGGCAAATTTCTAGTCTTTTATGATATAATTAGCTCCGTTAGTACGATACACGGTTATTATGATAATCCGGTTACTACGATGCCCTTTTCATCTCCCGCCAGCCAATTTGGTCTGCTTATATCGATACAAAAGCAGCTTAAATCAATCTTTGCTTAAGGATTTCAATACCAAAAAAGAACACGGCGAACGGCCGCTTCCAGTCAACTTTATTTTTCACACTTCCACCACCAGAGCGCAGCACACACACCGATTCCCGCACTTCCTGGTTCACAGGTCATGCTCAACCCGCCCCACATAGCTGGCCAAACACATGCCTGCAACAGAAGAACCAACTGACATAGCATACACACCTATTCCTACGAAGACACAAGCGTACAAATACATGTATTTAATTGTGTTGTATTCAGATATCTTTTTATCGCTTGCAATAATCACTGTTTTTCATATGTACATGCTGGCGTTCGTGGCATGTGTTTGGCCAGCTATGTGGGGCGGGTTGAGCATGACCTGTGAACCAGGAAGTGCGGGAATCGGTGTGTGTGCTGTGCTCTGGTGGTGGAAGTGTGAAAAATAAAGTTGACTGGAAGCAGCCGTTCGCCGTGTTCTTTTTTGGTATTGAAATCCTTCAGCAAAGATTGATTTAAGCTGCTCGACATTGTTCTATGTTATAGAACAATGTCGAGTGCATTATTGCCCACTTTTAATGCAGTTCGGCGCAGGATCGGATATATCGACAGTCCGGTTATATCGATATTTTTTCCGACTCCGGAGAATATCGATATAATGAGACTTTACTGTATTTATATAAACAGCAAAGACATTCTATGTAAAATGTATGCTATGCAGCAGTTGGGTGCAAGATTTATAGGCCTATCAGGCTCCTCTGAATCAAATTTTAAGACACCCCTAGTATGAAAGTATGAAAATGTCATTTTTACTATCCTCCCCCAAAGTGTAAGACAAAATGGAGCTCCTAACTTCGCTTCCACTTCCACGCACAAGTGTGTTGCCTTGCAAACTAGAGATGATGAAGTCACCTGCAGTTGAGATACAGCCACGTCTAGCTTTGTGCGCTGCTGCGTGAATAGCAGCTGGTTGTGAACGTGAAGAGCGGAAAGACCGTCCGAGTCGATCTTCAAGCATGTGGTCTGCTGCACCATCGTGTCCAGTGACTCTCTCAGCACCTGCAACCGATAAATAACATTTGTATTACATGGTTGTTCATTCACAGAGCAATCAGGGGTTGACCCTAGTTAATTTTTAACCTGATGCTTTTTATTTTTATCTAATTTCGTGACATGCAAGTTGAACAGAAATAAAATCCACAACGGATTGACATGATTATCACACCAAAACTAGTAGCAATACAAAAAAAATGTGCTTGAGTTGTAGTGTTGACTGCTGAAAGAAAATGGATGGCTAGACAGATACAAGTATTGTGATTAACATCTTACATTCAGGTCTCCTTGTGTAATGAGTAGGAACTTGTTAAGGCTCCATGAGGAGAGGAACTGGTAGGCCTTTGACATGAGCCACACTGTGGCTAGCTGGACTGTGGCTAACATCAAGTTAATGGTCCATCTGCAGAGCGCGTTCCATGATTGCAAGAGGTTCAAGGAACCTGAACAATGAGTGGAACAGTGAGTTAGAGCATTTCAAAATGTTTCCCCCCCACATCAGAAAGTATGTAGGATAAAGTATTAAGATTAGTACCAGTACTGAGTTTGAGTAGCTATGAAATATTTGTAACCAACAGGTGATGGAAAATGATTTAATGATGATTCCTGGCTGCACATGGGTAGTACATGGATCTGAGATATTCATTTTTCTATTCCTGATGTGAATCAAAACATAAGCACCGTAAATTCTTTTGTGTAAGCCACACCCACTACATATAGAAGAATAAAAGGATTTGTACATGCAGTATTAAGCTGCAAATATCCACCTCATAAAACCTCATAAAAAGGACCAGGTAGCTCTTTGACAGGAGCCAATCACAACAAGCTTGTCACCCATTGGAAATTGCAAGTCATTACTCAGTATTACAGTTGAGTCATCTACAAAAAAAAAGCGAAACTCATCACACAGCAACTTAACACCCAAAAGATATATCTAATAAATATACAAATAAGTATTAATACGAGTGTAAAATATAACCCCCACCCAACTATTTTTACTATTTTCTCACAATGCGTTTCATTGGATGACACAATGCTGCCTCTGAAAAGCCCAGAGGGAGGCTGACGTCATTGCATCCCCCCCCCCACACACACAATTTATACTCATATTGATACTAGCGGCTTACACACTGGAAATTACGGTAATAGTAACAAATATTTGAGTGTTTACTTGCAGCACCGCAGTAGGACACACAGGACAGTAGAGGTGGAGGAAGCTGCAGCAGGTTTTCCGCAGTCAGTGACATCATCACACCATCGTTGCGATTGAACGATGGTGTCAAAAACCGGCCACGCTGATTGACATGTGTTTGACACTTGTCATTCAAAGCCGCTCCTAAACTTCTGCACACCGCTGTAAAAATAGACACATTTCAAACAATAAGATTAATCAATGCCAAACATGGAAGTTTGCACCCCAAGCCAAACAAGGAAAACCCACAAGAATTAGTGCACAACCTTTTTTTTTTTATAGACACTAACCGTAGTCCCACTGAGCATGTGCTGTGCTGACTAACATATTTAGACTGAACTCCTCCAGCATGGCTCTGCCCTCCTTTGGAAGTAAATCTGCAATGAAAAGATTTTTACATTGTAAAAATCTTGTGGCACACCACTAACCAAAAATGTTACAAAATGTCACTACGACCTCACACGTGCATCAATAAGTCTATGGGAGGAACAAGGTAGGTGTTGCCACACGGACCAATATTACATTGCTCTGCCAGTCTTTACACCACAGACACTCCACAGTAGCCACGTTTTTACATGACCACTTTTTCTCTTTCCGAATGACCTTTCGGAAAACAATGGTATCCATAGAAAGGAATATTCCAATCTCTTGTCTACATGCGCTGTGAAAATCAACCAGAATAGTCAATAGGGCATGCCCAGTAAAACGTAAACATCAACATCACGTGATACCGACTTCCCCGAGTTTTTCTTTCACTTGTTGGAATAACTCCGTATTGCCAGTTTTTCGTCTGTCCAGTCTTGAAATTTAGTTTGAATCAAAAACAAACTTTGCTTAGTCCAGTGCCGATTGCTGGCCTCCATTTTTAAAAGTGAAGAACGTCTGGATCTGCGTGTTACGTCATATCTAAGCATGCGCTGAAAGAACGCACCCGGGATAAATTTAAACAGGAAAAGATCAAACTCAATCTTGATAATATTTTATAATTAAACTCAGGACATGTTTTATATAGATATATTTTCTTTTTTTAATAAAACTGCACTTGTGAATAAAGTATAGAAGGGTTTAGATTCTGTTTCACAGATGGCGCTAATGCACACGAAAGCTGCTTGCCAACCGCCAATAAACAACAGAAGAAGAAAAACACCACGAAGAAGATACCTCAATCGGATTGGTTAAAGGAATATTCCATCTCTTTCCGTTTGAGCAAATAAACCAAATGCAATTGGAATATTTGCGTCCATGTATACTATTGACATAATGGCTATTGACATAATATTTGCAAATGATGATTAATAAATGTTAATTATAAAAAGTGATATTGGATAATTCCTCACGGCACACCTGACGGTTTCTCAGGGTACACTAGTGTGCCGCGGCACAGTGGTTGAAAATCACTGTCCTAATGTAATACGTAGCAGGGAAAAACAGCAAATCTCTCCTTTATTGTGGACATGCTGAAATATCATAAGTAATACAAATTCCTAGTGTGGTAACACAAAGTGGATTCTGAATATCAACACGTCTTCTTACCTGTCTTAGAGGCCTGGCTGATCATCTGCAGGACTTGAAAACACCTGTGGTTGTCGTGGAGGTTGATGCTACCTACGCGTCTTCCCTCTAGTGGTACGTGCATCTGCAGCCGCAGTGCTTTGCTGCAGCGAGCCCACAGAAGGGTGTGGTAGTGCCCCAGCAGATCATCCAAAGCCAACGACTGATCCAAGTCCAACCACTGAACGGAGCGAAGCTGCCGAGCACGTTCATGCTCGGCGGTTTGTTTGGGGCCTGGTTGTCCATCACCGGAGCTGAGGGACACACAGACAAGATGTTAGGAAGATGTGGTTATGTGTTGAGCATACGCTGCACACACATAATGATTACATAACTTCAGCAGCAATTTACCTGTGATGGCCTGCCAGTGTGGCGTCTATCTCCAGTTCGACAACTTCTTGCTCATTTCCCTCTATACTACAATCCTTGGTCTTTTGGTTTAACGTTTCAAGCTTTTGGTCAGCTTTTCGAGTTGTATCATCACAGTGCAACGTTTGTATCGTTGCCTCTGCTAGTGATGGATCCGATACCAGTGGAAGCAGCAGATCATTGGAGGAAGCGAGCATGTAAAAAAGAAGCTCTACTTTGGACCGGTCTTGCTGGCAAAGTCGGAAGAGAGGGATGGTCGACAAATGGCTGAAGGACATAGGTGGAAAATGCTGAGAGTTTTTTTTACATTCTAGATGTGTCCGGACTGGACCAGTCTTGTGTAAACATGTTTGGCATTGGTTGGAGTGTTTTCCTTTTTCAAAGTGAACTTCAGGAGTGTAAAGATGGCACGTCTTAGGAGAGGAGCAAGAAATAAAGAAATTGTCCTGCAACTGCTTCCAAGTTGCCAGAGAAGGTAATCTGACCGGTAGATTGTTTTGTTTAGTATGTGATGGACACAAACACTGCTGGTAAGTCCAGCGATGGAGCTGATTAGCTGCCATGTTTGCGTGTTGGACCGCTAAAATACTCAGTAGGTCCTTGACTGAAACAGCAGTGGGGTGATGTCTTTGACTCATTGTCTGTTGTAATATGTGACTTCTCGGATCAGTGATGCTGTGTTGTAGTCTCTGCTCCTCCACTGCTTGGCTGTACAGGTCTGTACTATCCAGAATATCTGCCAGGACCTCCCTTGGTAGGTGGTCCATATCAGCGTGCGCCACAGCGGACAGAACAGCATGCACATAACGCTCCATTAAAACCAACGCCTGCAGTCGAAGCAAGTCAAGAGTCTGTCTGATGTCTCTCAGCAACTTGTTATGCCGGCCCAGAGCACGCCTCAGGTGCGGATCAGACTGGACTTTTGTAGACAGGCAAGACCAGTGGTTGAGATGAATCCGGAACTCCTGGCACAAGGAGCTAAGATGGACTCTGACTGAAGAGCACAGATGTGGAGTCTGAAGAAAAAAGTATAAGCGTCATTACATATCACTTCAGTTCATTCATTCATTCATTCATTTTCGACCGCTTTTTCCTCACGAGGGTCGCGGGGAGTGCTGGAGCCTATCCCAGCTGTCTTCAGGGCGAGAGGCGGGGTACAGCCTGGACTGGTGGCCAGCCAATCACAGGGCACATATAGACAAACAACCATTCACACTCACATTCATACCTATGGACAATTTGGAGTCGCTAATTAACCTAGCATGTTTTTGGAATGTGGGAGGAAACCGGAGTACCCGGAGAAAACCCACACATGCACGGGGAGAACATGCAAACTCCACACAGAGATGGCCGAGGGTGGGGAAAGACAAAATAAGAAGCCAAAAAGTTACCACTTCCACACAAAATAGGAGGAGAACTCATTCATTCATTCATTTTCTACCGCTTATCCTCACAAGGATGCTGGAGCCTATCCCAGCTGTCTTCGGGCGAGAGGCGGGGTACACCCTGGACTGGTGGCCAGCCAATCACAGGGCACATATAGACAAACAACCATTCACACTCACATTCATACCTATGGACAATTTGGAGTCTCTAATTAACCTAGCATGTTTTTGGAATGTGGGAGGAAACCGGAGTAACCGGAGAAAACCCACGCATGCACGGGGAGAACATTGATTGAAGAGGTGTTGAGGGAGGAGTTGCCCATAATCTTACTTGCTACTCTGACCAGGTTGAGAATCTGGGTTTTTGATTTGACGTTTAGATTCCCAAACCAGCTGGTGATCCCGTATCGTAAAAAATACACTCTTATTGTTGCTCTGTAGAAAATTTGCATGACGTCCATATTGTCAGTGTGATGTTTAGCAGCTTGGACATACCTGGTCAGATGTCCAGTGTGACTTCCAGAAGCGATCTTCGAGTAGCTGGCTCACTTTGGATATGTACGCAGCAGTGAGATGAGCCCTCCTGGTGTATTCGTGGATGAAGAGCAGCAATGATCTCTGCTCCATGAGCCTCCACAGAGCGTGGTAGTGTTCGTTCAGGGAGGGTGAGGAGGGCACAAAGTAAAGCTTGCCCTCCGCTGGGAGGCCTTTGATGCAGACCTTGACAAAAGGAGAGGAAACAGAACTAAGACTCATGCAGACAGCTTGGAAGTAGTATCTAGTTGATTCAGCCATTTTTATGCTTAAAATTAGGCAAAAATCATGAAGCTCACCTTGTGAGGAGCGCCAACATGTTGCCACTGCATTGCCACACTCAGAAGGGCGTGTTGCAAACGTACAAGACGTGCAGAAGAGCGGGACACCAGGTTGTAGGCCTTGACTAAATTTCCTTCTTCTTCCTCCTCCTCGGAGTCATCTTGACTTTGGCCAGGAAACAGCCATCTCATACGCGGATTAAATGTGCTTCGGAGTAAACGAGAGATGGTCCTCTGTGACCATGAACCTGAGGGGTACACATTCAACAGGATGTGCTCAACGGACAAAGAGTTGGGGAGGAGCACAAGGGTGCATATTGAGGGACTCGTTGGTTATTGATCATATAATTTACGCATGCAGAATAGCTGACTCAAAATAACCCGGCTCATAGCTTTTATTACACTGTACCATGCGTGTTCTGCTCTTCTGTTGCTGTACAGGACGTGCACGCCTTCTGAAAGATCAATCAAAAATGACAGCTCAGTGAATTGTAAATGTGTCTTCTCACATTCATATCCCAATTTCATATCAGAGGTCATTTGACGAATCCAAAACACCCTGAGATGAGACTACTTTGGCTTTGTTACGAGCATTTTGAGGGCTGATTATGTAATAGGCAAAAACTTTAATTGTTAATTATTTAAAAATAGTAGAAATTTTTAAAATATTCACATTAGCAAGGCTGAAATTTTAGGGCATTTAAATTTTTTACCTGAAAAAACATTCATCAAATACCAAAATAGTTGTCAATTTATTTGATAATTGATTAAATCGCTGATTCAAAGTTGCAGTAATGACATTGTATTCCACAAATAAAACACTACCTTCTCCCCTTCTGAAGATCCAGACTCTCCTGAAAGAACCAAGAAAACAAAAGAGAGAAAAAGAATGTGAATCATTCATTCATTCATTTTCTACCGCTTATCCTCACGAGGGTCGCGGGGGTGCTGGAGCCTATCCCAGGTGTCTTCAGGCGAGAGGCAGGGTACACTCTGGACTGGTGGCCAGCCAATCACAGGGCACATATAGACAAACAACCATTCACACTCACATTCATACCTATGGACAATTTGGAGTCGCCAATTAACCTAGCATGTTTTTGGAATGTGGGAGGAAACCGGAGTACCCGGGGAAAACCCACGCATGCACGGGGAGAACATGCAAACTCCACACAGAGATGGCCGAGGGTGGAATTGAACCCTGGTCTCCTAGCTGTGAGGTCTGCGCGCTAACCACTCGACCGCCGTGCCGCCCAGAATGTGAATCATCACATACAAAAAAGAGAATAGAAGTCTATATTCAAATAGCTGATTTGATCCCAGCTTGAAATGTGTCATAAATATGGAGGGGTGAAAAAAGCGGTGATCTTTACACACATACAGTAACTACTCTTCCATTCAGTCAAATGTCACTTTCACGACCACTTCAGTGGTGTCTTATTGATGTCAATCCATATACTCATTATAATGAATAATGGCAGGCAGCACGCCGGTCTAGTGGTTAGCGTGCAGTTCAATTCCACCCTCGGCCATCTCTGTGTGGAGTTTGCATGTTCTCCCCGTGCATGCGTGGGTTTTCTCCGGGTACTCCGGTTTCCTCCCACATTCCAAAAACATGCTAGGTTAATTGGCGACTCCAAATTGTCCATAGGTATGAATGTGAGTGTGAATGGTTGTTTGTCTATATGTGCCCTGTGATTGGCTGGCGACCAGTCCAGGGTGTACACCGTCTCTCGCCCAAAGACAGCTGGGATAGGCTCCAGCACCCCCCGCGACCCTCGTGAGGAAGAAGCGGTAGAAAATGAATGAATGAATGAATAATGGCAACTTTCCTCGTGAAATGTTAAATGGGATTTTGGAGGAAACGTCTTGGGTGACATCCTGGGATATCGATATCCTGGAAGTGGAATGCTGGGATAGAAACAGGGACTTTGTTTTGGTCAAACACGATAATAATGGGGCTGCTTGACGGTCGAGTGGTTAGCGCGTAGACCTCACAGCTAGGAGACCAGGATTCAATTCCACCCTCAGTCATCTCTGTGTGGAGTTTTGATGTTCCCGTGCATGTGTGGGTTTTCTCCGGATACTCCAGTTTCTTCCCACATTCCAAAAAATATGCTAGCTTAATTAGCGACTCCAAAATGTCCATAGGTATGAATGTGAGTGTGAATGGTTGTTTGTCTATATGTGCCCTGTGATTGGCTGGCGACCAGTCCAGCACCCCTGCGACCCTCGGGAGGATAAGCGGTAGAAAATGAATGATAATAATGATCAGAAGGGTTTTATTTAGAAACCGCAAATTCCTTGATCCCCTCAAAATATCCCAACACAAAACTATTAGTGACTAATGTTTTTCCCCACATTTCTCACTCCCTGAGGTCATGTGACTTAGGAGTGGTCTTAGGAGTGAATGTTCAATTTGGTACTGAATCCTCAATGAGTTTCATATATGTATCAGCTATGGTTATAGAAGCGTTTCCATTAAACGTATTAAATGATATATTATCATCACATTCGTTTCGTAATATCACCTGTCGTTGTAGCAGCGTTTCCATCAGGATGTTTGACGAAGTCCACCTTGTTTCCATGATCCATTACAGTCCAGTCTGTGGTACAAAAACACAGTATGTCGATTTGAATTAAAATAGCTTTTGGCTTTAAATAAACAGCACAGTTGGGGTGTAAATTTGGTTACAAGCACAGTAGAAGTTACAATTTATGAATTCTAAACCGTAAGTTCAAATGTGGTCGTTTTAAAGCGTCAAACTCTTGACTCAAATCGTTGACACGTTACAGGCACTCACCAACATTTAAGCCACAAATGTCCTCGTTGTGTCCTCGTGCAACAAACGTCTTTTCTTCACATTAACTCGACATTTAAACTCGATATGTCGCTAACATGTCAAGCTTCTTTATCCGCCCGTCAGTCGTGCTGTGTTTTCTTTCCACTGCACAACATTTAAGAAATGTTTATCTTCTTAAGCTCCATGTTTAAAAATAGACCACAAGCTCGCGAGACTTACGATAGCAGCCAATCACACCGGATCTGATCGTCTTTGGTTGTCATGGAAAACAAGAAAGCTTCCGTAGTTTCTTCTTCGTCTAAAAATTCTTCTTCTGGGTGTTTTGCTGTTACTGCTGCCATCTTTTGGAGACACTTGAATATTGCAATGACGTTACAAACAAAGCACACAAGCAGACGTACGGTTTAATTTAATGTACCTTTAGTTAAATCTGTATATCTGAAACGATGAAATGATGTTTATATTAAATGATGAAATAGGAACCGATCTATAAATTAAATGATGAAATCAGAATGGATGTATGTAGATAAACAGGAAACAACACACTGCATGTTACACTGAAATATAAATTAAATAGGAACCAATGTACACATGAAATGATGTAATAGGAGCAATTGAAGCAGAAGAGGACACATTTATTTTAAAATGTAAAGGAGTGAGAGTTGTGGATAGAGTTGGCTTCAAGATTAAAATTAAAAGATTAAAAATATGACTTTATTATGGCTTGTTCCTGATTTTCTAATCAGGCTTAGCGGTTGTCTGTATCGTTATTTTGACAACTGGAAATACAGCAAATACTAGTGGAGTAGTGTATAGTAGTTGTATGACATTGACATAAACAGGCATTTCTAATTACATGTGGGAAAGCAGAGCCGTTGAGCTCATGATTGGATGTCATTTATATTGTGTATTATGTACAGTATGTAGTATGGATATTATATGACTGAACGGTGGCAGAAAAAATGAACAATTTCCACTTTCTCATGATTTATTGTGATGTGCATTATTGAGAAAAGATCTATTCTTTAAACAAGTGAATGACACTTGAGCAGAGAACAAATAAATAAGTGGTTGATCATCCATGAAAATCTCTACAATTAACTCGGTGTGGAAAAGCAGGGCGGGTACGATACTGAAGCATTTTCTAAGGTGAGCCTACGGAGCCTGTGTGGTTCCTAAGCCGACAGCGTTAGCATAAGCCGACAACAAATTGACCGCCTGTCTGGTTTCTAGGGTGAGTCTGGCTTCATGAAGCCAATCCTCCACCACTCTCCTGGCCTCTCCTGTCAGCTGGTTGAGCAGTTTAGCTGCCAACTCCAGATCGCCATGCTCCAGGCAGTAGCTGGCATATGACAGCAGCTTGAACGGGTCGAGATCCTCACTGTTTAGCTGGGCGGGGGGTGCTTCCTGCTTACTCTCAAACAGCAGTGCGGCTTGCAGGTAGGACAGGAAGTACTGGTACAAAGTGTTGTGAGATTCGTCGATGAGTGCGACCCTGCGCACCAGCGAGCGCAGACCATAGAACCGTGCGCGGAGAGAGGCCTCGCTGTAGACGCCGCGCTGTAGAGATTCTTGGGGGAGCGCCGAAGCCAGAGCCAAGGCAAAGGTGTTGTCATGGCAACTGTCTCGCACTACCTGAGCGGCGCCCTCGAGCGGCTGGGTGGGGGCGTCGACGTCTGCCGTTTTCAAGGTGTAGTTGAGAGCTTCCACGCTGAGCCACAGTTGGTGGGCTTTACGAGCCTCCTCCTCTGCAACCACGTGACCTGCACACGCATCGAACGTCACCTTTCATGAGGAGGTAACACCTGTGATGTGGATGGACTACCACAGCAACTTTCCATTTTGGTTCAATTCCTAATGATATAACTTTAAGATTCTTACTGTCGATGGCCTCCTCCATTCCCTTGAGTCTTGCGTAGGCAGCGTTCATATCCAGAGTGAAGTTATCCAGGTGCTCCTGGCTCAGCTGACGGTATTGAGTTTCTTGTTCCAACAGCTTGCTGTTTAGGACCTAAAAACAGCACAGGAGACACCAAAGAAGCCCCATGAGATACAACGACTCAACTCTCTATGACACCTGGACCACAAACTTAAAGGCCTCATTATGTTCGAGCATCACAGCTCCATCATAAGTGATGCAGGCTGGCCCCACCCTGGCTCCAAACCCTCCGACGGAGCTTGATGTGCAGCCCGCCTCAAGAATGATGCCGACCGGTACCACTATTTTTACAAAAGAAATGTACACTTCAGGGTCAAAGCATGGAGGGGTGATGTATAGTTAAATTACCTGCTCGATCTACCATCTTATCCCTGATATCCATATGCTATTGATATGCTATTATTACAGTAAAAATGATATCAAGCAGTGAGTTTTTAATTACTGTAACTGTATGGCTGTAATTCTGTTTACTATCACGGTTCATGTCTTCATTGTTACTATTGCTACTGTTTCCTTTCACTGATATCATCTCCATTGTGACCCTTAGCCATCACTGACATTTAACTGTTCTGTTTGTCACTGTTGTTGTTTTGGGAATTCTTGTTGCTGCTGTTTTTGTCTCTCTCTCTACTGCCCCCCCCCCAACCCAGTTTCTCTTCTTCTTTTCTGTGTTTCTTTTTGCTCTGGTCCGGTCACTCCAAATACAGTAAAGTCTCGTTATATCGATATCGGTTATATCAAAGTACTGCTTATTATGATACTATTTTCATTTCCCGGCAAATTTCTAGTCTTTTATGATATAATTAGTTCCGTTAGTACGATACACGGTTATTATGATAATCCGGTTACTACGATGCCCTTTTCATCTCCCGCCAGCCAATTTGGTCTGCTTATATCGATACAAAAGCAGCTTAAATCAATCTTTGCTTAAGGATTTCAATACCAAAAAAGAACACGGCTTGACTGGAAGCAGCCGTTCGCCGTGTTCTGTTTTGGTATTGAAATCCTTCAGCAAAGATTGATTTAAGCTGCTCGACATTGTTCGATACTATAGAACAATGTCAAGTGCATTATTGCCCACTTTTAATGCAGTTCGGCGCAGGATGGATATATGGATAGTCCGGTTACATCGGTATTTTTTCCGACTCCCGAGAATATCGATATAACGAGACTTTACTGTATGCATAACAAAAACATCAAATAAAATTTCATGGTACAGGGAAGTAGCCAACACCTTTCCTGACACAGAGCAAATCTGTTTAGCATGTAAGGGCTGGACGGGACAAAAAAAAATAAATTACCTGCTCAGCTTCAGCTTTCAGTTCCTGCTCCTGCACTTTAAGAACATCTTGAACGTGGTCTGTGTGAGCGGCGGCCTGACGCCGAAGTTGAGTCCTCATCTCTGCCTCCATCACTTCTCTCAATTCAGCTAGCTGCACAAACAAACATGAGCTTTTATGGCATGACGATTGTATGACTCTCTTAATACGTTACCTTCCTCTCCTGTTCCAGCCTGGCCTCCTCCTTGATGTGCTGTAGGGACATATTCACGCTTTCTTCACGGGATTTCAGGTGCTCCATCTTCTGTTGCTTCAGAGCCGCATCGATGTGGATCTGCTCCCTCACTCTCTGCTCGGCAAGCTCGCGGTTGAGCTGGTCAATGCGACGGTGCGCGTGGGCGATCAGAGCATTCAGGTCATCAGTTGACAGCTTTCCAGCTAACACAAATGACACTTAATGGACTTGACGGTACACGATTCAAACATCAGGGCTACATGAAGTTGAGGTGGTCTTACTGAGTCCCTTCCAGTTGGCTTGAATCTCTGGAGTAAGGCTGCTCACTTCTTTCTGGAACTGTAGTTTGGCTTCCTGAACCAGTTCACTGTACTGAGACACGATCTTAGCTTCCGTCTCTGCAGACTGCACCTACACAACACACACAGTATGATATTATGACTACATGTATTGATGCTTTGCATTTCTTAGAGTGCTCACAATTGTTGTTGACAAAGGGTCCAATTCTAGCATGTAGCGCCCAGGCTATGCGGGATTCTCCCCCTTCTACTTAAGTGTGTCGCTGCGCACTTTTATTCAAGATATGCACTTTTACGCACTACTATTCTCGACTTGACTTAAGCACTTTTGTCCTGGCATGTTTCTGAGGCTGCAAGTAAGTCCACTGCACTTTAAGTTTGTTGCGTATTAATATAGTACAACAGTTTTTTTTTTTCATGGGCGGCACGGTGGACGAGTGGTTAGCGCGCAGACCTCACAGCTAGGAGGACCAGGGTTCGATTCCACCCTCGGCCATCTCTGTGTGGAGTTTGCATGTTCTCCTCGTGCATGCGTGGGTTTTCTCCGGGTACTCCGGTTTCCTCCCACATTCCAAAAACATGCTAGGTTAATTAGCGACTCCAAATTGTCCATAGGTATGAATGTGAGTGTGAATGGTTGTTTGTCTATATGTGCCACAAGTCCAGGGTGTACCCTGCCTCTCGCCCGAAGACAGCTGGGATAGGCTCCAGCACCCCCGCGACCCTCATGAGGAAAAAGCGGTAGAAAATGAATGAATGAAAAGAAAATGAAAAAAAACTCAATCATTCATTCATTCATCTTCTACCGCTTTTTCCTCATGAGGGTCGCGGGGGTGCTGGAGCCTATGTGTGGGAGGAAACCGGAGAACTCGGAGAAAACCCACGCATGCACGGGGAGAACATGCAAACTCCACACAGAGTTGGCCGAGGGTGAGGAAAGACAAAATAAAAAACCAAAAAGTTACCACTTCCACACAAAATAGGAGGAGAACTCATTCATTCATTCATTTTCTACCGCTTCCTCACAAGGGTCGCAGGGGGTGCTGGAGCCTATCCCAGCTGTCTTCGGGCGAGAGGCAGGGTACACCCTGGACTGGTCGCCAGCCAATCACAGGGCACATATAGACAAACAACCATTCACACTCACATTCATACCTATGGACAATTTGGAGTCGCCAATTAACCTAGCATGTTTTTGGAATGTGGGAGGAAACCGGAGTACCCGGAGAAAACCCACGCATGCACAGGGAGAACATGCAAACTCCACACAGAGATGCCCGAGGGTGGAATTGAACCCTGGTCTCCTAGCTGTGAGGTCTGCGCGCTAACCACTCTTTATTATTTTCTGGATAATATTATAAACCTACAACATATTTTGTCTTTCCACTGCATAATTCATTCCTATTACCTATCAGCCATTAGACGTTACAGTGTATCATTCACAGTTTGACAGTTTGAACTATGCGACAAATAGAAAATAGAAATTGTAGCGTCTGTCAGAAGCTCTAAAAAGAATGAGGAGATGATTGAAGTCATCAATCAAAATAAGTTGCCGTCGGCCGCAAATTCCATCACAAAGATCAGCAAGAATGTAGCATGCAGAGTACAAGAACATTGCGTGTTGCTTAGCGTGTAGTTTGTGTGTTCTGCACAATTTAACAGTTTATATAGTAGTTAGGTCGACCCTACTGAGCTGGAACAATCTGGGATGGAGTGCAAGTCTTTTTAATCAAGCTTACCCTACTGCACACTTTATCCAGGTCCACCGCCATCTTGTGGAGATTCTCCTCTGCCGCTAAGATAAGCGGGCGCACGGCCGGGATATTCTTGTCTTGGGATTTGACAATGACAGACTTGAGACTGTCCAAAGACTCGCTACAATGAGAGACACATCAAATTACATCATAATCAAAAATGTACATACATTCATCTACATATGCTTGTCATACATAGTGCTACGTCAATCATTGTTAACAAAAGTCCACAAGAGCAATGTCTGGGTCTGAAGAAAGTCGCTTCCAGGGGGAAAAAAAACAAAACAAAAACTTCCTCTTACTTAGCTTTCAGCAGAGCAGTCCTGGCATCTTCTTCAGCAGATGTTCTATTGGCAAGACTCGCCTCCAAATCCTTCCACTGGGATGACTTCTCCTGAGGTGGAACCTGAATCGAAGAACATTTGTTTTTAATCAACACAAGAATGGGCACACAGCTAGAATGTCCTATTTTTAAAAAAAGATTAAAGACGCACCTTTTTAATCAGGCTTTTAACTCATATTTTTAAGCTTTTCTTATGTTTTTATCTTTTTAGTCCGATTTTATGCTCTTAGTCTTCAGCTTCTAACTCCAGTGTTTTGTTTTTATCTTTTTAGTCCTATTTTTTTTGCTCTTGGTCTTCAGCTTTTAACTCCAGTGTTTTGTGTTTATCTTTTTAGTCCTATTTTTTTTGCTCTTGGTCTTCAGCTTTTAACTCTAGTGTTATGTTTTTATCTTTTTAGTCCTATTTTTTTTGCTCTTGGTCTTCAGCTTTTAACTCCAGTGTTTTGTTTTTATCTTTTTAGTCATATTTTTTTTGCTCTTGGTCTTCAGCTTTTAACTCTAGTGTTATGTTTTTATCTTTTTAGTCATATTTTTTTTGCTCTTGGTCTTCAGCTTTTAACTCCAGTGTTTTGTTTTTATCTTTTTAGTCATATTTTTTTTGCTCTTGGTCTTCAGCTTTTAACTCCAGTGTTATGTTTTTATCTTTTTAGTCCTATTTTTTGCTCTTAGTCTTTAGCTTCTAACTCCAGTGTTTTGTTTTTATCTTTTTAGTCATATTTTTTGCTCTTGGTCTTCAGCTTTTAACTCCGGTGTTTTGTTTTTATCTTTTTAGTCCCATTTTATGCTCTTGGTCTTCAGCTTTTAACTCCAGTGTTATGTTTTTATCTTTTTAGTCCTATTTTTTTTGCTCTTGGTCTTCAGCTTTTAACTCCAGTGTTATGTTTTTATCTTTTTAGTCCTATTTTTTTTGCTCTTGGTCTTCAGCTTTTAACTCCAGTGTTTTGTTTTTATCTTTTTAGTCCTATTTTATGCTCTTGGTCTTCAGCTTTTAACTCCAGTGTTTAGTTTTTATCTTTTTAGTCCTATTTTTTTGCTCTTGGTCTTCAGCTTTTAACTCCAGTGTTTTGTTTTTATCTTTTTAGTCCTATTTTTTTTGCTCTTGGTCTTCAGCTTTTAACTCTAGTGTTATGTTTTTATCTTTTTAGTCCTATTTTTTTTGCTCTTGGTCTTCAGCTTTTAACTCCAGTGTTTTGTTTTTATCTTTTTAGTCCTATTTTTTTGCTCTTGGTCTTCAGCTTTTAACTCTAGTGTTATGTTTTTATCTTTTTAGTCCTATTTTATGCTCTTAGTCTTCAGCTTTTAACTCCAGTGTTTCCTCAGGGGGGTCCTCCACACTGGGGGCTGTTCGGGTCTGCTGAGGGGGTGCCATCCTTGGGTCCCTTCGACACGGCCGACTGGGGGGGTTCCTCCCTTTAATGTGGGGGTCCGCCCGTCTGTCGGAGTCGGGGGCCCAGGTGCTGGGCCTCCGATGGCACAACCTGCAGCTCCTCCCAGTGTGGACGGCCCCAAAGGTGGCGTCTCCTTGTTCCTCAGTGCCATGCCATGTCTCCCTACTGTGTGTGATTGTGTGTGTGTGTGTGTGTGTGTGTGTGGGTCTAGTATGGAGAGGGCTTTATTTTTGCTTCATTGTTTTTTCCTTTTAATTGTGGAAATTGTTTTAATTCTGTAAAGCACTTTGTGTTGCATTTCTTTGCAGGAAAAGTGCTCTACAAATAAAGTTGATTTGATTTGATTAGCGTATTAGCCAGTAAACAGCTCATACGTGTGTCTGTGTGTTGCGCAGTTACTAGGAAGTGATTGAGATGGTGTACCTCTGCTTCCATAGCTTCCTTCAGTTTTTGTGTATGTCGAGTAATGGCCTGAAGGGCGGCCTCCTGAGCGCCAATGGCCTGCAGTGTAGCTTTAGCTGAGCTGGCCAGTGAGTCATCAAGATTAGCCGACACCACTGGAAAAACACAAGACACGCGTCGTGGATTGTTAGAAGTCCCGAAGAATCATTCTGCAATACGCTGCTGGCTTACATGCGAGGATGTCCTGTTCTTCTTGGTCTTGCTGAGCCAGTCGAGCCGTCACCTCTTCTACGGGACGTTCTTTGAGTGCTTCTACTGCTGCGAGAGACTCGGTTTCCGGACTCTGCTTATGCCCATGACACTCCTTGCATTCCTCTAGATCAGTGATTTTCAACCTTTTTTGAGCCACGGCATGTTTTTTTTTTTTTTACATTGGAAAAATCTTTTGGCACACCACTAAGCAAAAATGTTCCAAAATGTCACTACGACCTCACACGTGCATCAATAAGTCTATGGGAGGAACAAGGTAGGTGTTGCCACACGGACCAATATTACATTGCTCTGCCAGTCTTTACACCACAGACACTCCACAGTAGCCACGTTTTTACATGACCACTTTTTCTCTTTCCGAATGACCTTTCGGAAAACAATGTTATCCATAGAAAGGAATATTCCAATCTTTTGTCTACATGCGGCGTAAAAATCCAACAGAATAGTCAATAAGGCATGCCCAGTAAAACGTAAACACCAACATCACGTGATACCGGCTTCCCCCAAGTTTTTCTTTCACTTGTTGGAATAACTCCGTATTGTCAGTTTTTCGTCTGTCCAGTCTTGAAATTTAGTTTGAATCAAAAACAAACTTTGCTCAGTCCAATGCCGATTGCTGGCCTCCATTTTTAAAAGTGAAGAACGTCTGGATCTGCGTGTTACGTCATATCTGAGCATGCGCTGAAAGAACGCACCCGGGATAAATTTAAACAGGAAAAGATCAAATTCAATCTTGCTAATATTTTATAATTAAACTCAGGACATGTTTTATATAGATATATATTTTCTTTTTTTAATAAAACTGCACTAGTGAATAAAGTATAGAAGGGTTTAGATTCTGTTCCACAGATGGCGCTAATGCACACGAAAGCTGCCTGCCAACCGCCAATAAACAACAGAAGAAGAAAAACACCACGAAGAAGAAATTTCCATTTGAGCGGGTACAAGATACCTGAATCGGATTGGTTAAAGGAATATTCCATCCCTGTTCAATTCTTTTTCCGTTTGAGCAAATAAACCAAATGCAATTGGAATATTTGGGTCCATGTATACTATTGACATAATGGCTATTGACATAAATGATGATTAATAAATGTTAATTATAAAAAGTGATATTGGATAATTCCTCACGGCACACCTGACGGTTTCTCAGGGTACACTAGTGTGCTGTGGAACAGTGGTTGAAAATCACTGTTCTAGATAGACACATTAACACTGAATAACAGCGGGTCCATACGGCATCGGATAATGCTGATAGTTAAACAGGATGTATCATGAGGTAATGTATATGTGGTATTAATGGTGAAGAGGTTCTACCTTTGAGTGGTGTCACCTCAGTGTCACAAGGAGCAGGAACTGATGGAACTTCACTGATGGCTGAAATGATATGCGTCGCCTCCACTGAGGCCTCTGGGCAGAATACGAAACATATGAATGCATGAGAATCACATTTATCAGGATATCAGGATTAATACCACTGCTAGTACATCAAGTACAAGGATCAGTTTAGTACTTTAAAGAGGAGGTCCTAATAAGGTTGTAATGCTAACAAAAAAGTGTAGAAATACAATTTCTACAGCAAGCGAGTCTAAGAGGACACCTTTTTCAATCTGCTTTGTTTGCATTTGAAATATCATATTCCTGAAACAATAAACTAGTAATACACATTTAAAAGTACAGCACTACAGGATCATCTTACCCTCAGGGATGTCGGCGACTGCATGAAAACAACAAAGTTTACACTTGAACATGGCAGAAGTACATTGGATTACTCCACTGCCATGTGGAAAAGACACAAACTGTGAAACATTTAATGGCCTCTCCCTGAGTATGTGCGACCCACGTAACACACGCGGGCGCATGTTACCACGGTTATACCTGTTAGTCAGCTAATGACAACAAAGTTTAGCTACTAATGTTAGCATCACTCGTTTATCACGGTTAATCGGTTCCAGACCCGGCCATGATAAGTGATATAGTAGACATAAAAGAAAATAAAGTATTATATGACATAAATAAGATGATATGAAATATGAAAGACTCACATGTGGAGCATTGGGAGAATTTTGATTTTACACCATGGATGGGGAAAATGCATGGATACAAAAGTGTTTAGGACTTCATTCTCGTATTATTATGCCTTTATTGTCACAAATTTATGACTTTATTCTTGTAATCTTACCATTTTTTCTTGTGAATTTACTACTTTATTGTCATAGTAAAGTATTAGGTATTTTTTATTGTAAATGTAGGACTTTAATGTCATAAATTTAGGACTTAATTCTCGTAATATTATGCCTTTATTTTCATTAATTTATGACTTTATTCTTGTAATAATCTTGCCATTTTTTCTTGTGAATTTACTACTTTATTGTCATAGTACAGTATTAGGTATTTTTTATTGTAAATGTAGGACTTTAATGTCATAAATTTAGGACTTCATTCTCGTAATATTATGTCTTTATTTTCATTAATTTATGACTTTATTCTTGTAATAATCTTGCCATTTTTTCTTGTGAATTTACTACTTTATTGTCATAGTAAAGTATTAGGTATTTTTTATTGTAAATGTAGGACTTTATTCTCATAAATTTAGGACTTCATTCTCGTATTATTATGCCTTTATTTTCATAAATTTATGACTTTATTCTTGTAATCTTACCATTTTTTCTTGTGAATTTACTACTTTATTGTCATAGTACAGTATTAGGTATTTTTATTGTAAATGTAGGACTTAAATGTCATAAATTTAGGACTTAATTCTCGTAATATTATGCCTTTATTGTCACAAATTTATGACTTTATTCTTGTAATCTTACCATTTTTTCTTATTAGTAGTATTTGTATCGAAAAACGTACCCTCCAGGCTCTGTGTGGGTTGCACTGATGGAAGGCTGGCTTCTTTAATAGGACTCTCTGACGAATCCTTCACTTTCTTGTCCGGCTTGGCTTTTGACACTTTCATTGTTCTATCCATCATTGACGGCGGCTGGGCCGAATCAGTCTATAGGAATAATCAGTATGATGCAGATTGACATTTTATTGAAACTGCATACATCATATTGCAGATGCTAAGTAACAGTAAAGATGATTATTTCCTTCAACCATTTTCTGACTGTGTCCTGACCTGTTTCTTGAAAGGAAGTGCAGTTTCTTGGGGAGGAGGTCCCAAAGCAAGACCCAAAAGCCAATCTGAATAGGGAACATTTCTCTCCACTGCTGATCTGAACTTGTGGTCCCATTTGGCGCAGAGTATGGTTCCTCCGATGCCACCGCCGACCGTCACCAAGCCCACTGTCATCACCTTGGCAGCACCACTGCTAGACGACAAGACCGGAAGTTACTACCAATCTAGCAGCATCACGGTCATCATCATCTCTGCATAATATTACCTGCTTTCTCCACCTGTGTAGTGTCTGCAGTGTTGCAGCGTGATTCTCCCATGTTGTTTCTAAAAAAAATGTTAAAACACAAACGACACGATTAAAAAATGCAAAATTGTACACGTAAAGAGAAATAAACTTGAGGTAATCGTGGAAGAATTGACGTCAGCGGCTCGTGCATTGGACTTGGACTCATTGGCTGTGACGTCACGGTTCAGAAAATAACTCCCAATAAGTAAATCTTCACTCTTATCATTTTTTGCGTCTATGTTAACGGTATTTCCATGTGGAAATGATGAGAAAATATTATTATGAATCCGTTGCGGCAGCATGAGATTTGAGTCCGGCTGTGGGTCACTGAATGACAACTAGCATGCTAATGCTAACATGGACATGCTTGCGAAGTAGAGAAATGTCAAGTTCGGTCTTACCTGGAGTGTAAACTTTGCACCTCTGAGACAAGCCCTCAGCATGGTCCCCAATCCCTTTAGTCCTTAAAGACAAGTGAACTTCAGATGAGTACTCAAATCTGCGACTATTTTCCCTGCTGTGGGTCTTATGTCTTATTCGGCAAGGGTAATGTCCTTGGGCAAACAAACATGGCTATAGCGCCACCACGCGCGTGGGGGGATATATTTATTTTCCTTCACTTTGTAACATGAAGGAATGTATTTTTTCCTTACTGACGTTTGGATAATTTATTCTGTCGTCACGAAAATGTCACTGGGCGAACATTAATTTGTTTTCAAGTCAAAACGAATTAATTCAGCCTTTCAGCAATGGCGTTCAGAGTGGCCTGAAACTATATATATATATTTTAAATCTCATAACGCAGTCATGTAGTTGATTAACAGCTTTCTGAAAAGGATATAGTCACCTGTCCAGAAGTGAGCTGCTGCCAAAACGCCAATTTATATATCATTAAAATCATTACAAGTAATGAATTAAGTATGGAAATATTTTGCGGCCATATGCACAGTAAAGACGAAGGCCCTTGTGCGCATGCGTTCTATTGTTTAACAGCGCCACATGTCGGTGTGCCTTATGTATTACATCCCAGTGATTAGCTTCCGGTCCTGCAGCACTTAGTCATGTCAAACAATTTAAGAAAATAGAACATACACATTTTTTTATTTCAACATCTTCACCATGAAGCAAAACAATACATTTCTATTAAAAAACACAATCGGTGTAAAAAAAAAAAAAACAAAACAAAAAAAGCCCAACACCCTTCAGCTTTTAAAATTGTACACTGAAAATACAGCTTACAATGAAGCGTTAAAAGAAAAGCATTTATTTTAAATATGCCATATCTCTGCTATTGTATGTGTGCCTCTAGCAATACTTGAACCGATAATCTGCTATAACACTGGAAATAATCCCTGAGAATGTGTTATTATTTTTGAAGAACTACATAGTATTGTGTGAAAGTTGTCCTGATTGGAGTAGTGAAAGTAAAAACATTGAACAGTCGGCATGCTATGCTAAGCCATGTTGGGCTCTGTTGTTGACGTCTTCTGCACTTTGACCGGAGTTCCTGCGCAGTCATCATCCTGAAGCACAAGAAACATTTATTAATATATACTGCATGAACAAAAAAACACAGGAACATATGAAAAGGAACTGTTAACTGTTAATTCGGGCTCTTTAAACTTGGAAGTTCCACTTCCACTTAAAAAGCATGGCATCTCCTATCATTGTATGTGGACGACTGCCAGCTGTACTTGCCACTCGCAAAAAATGATCATGACCCCCTGACACCCCTTCTCGAGTGCTTAAGGGATGTTAACTTTTTAATGCTTAATGAGAAGACCGAAGCTACCCTCCTCAACTATAAAGGCCCCCTTATAGACTTCGGTCCCCTCCAAAACAACATTCGTCCCTCAGCCACCAGCCTTGGCGTCATAATAGACAGTGATTTTAAACTCAACAAATTAATGCAGTTATAAAATCCTGTTTTTAATCATCTTCGGCTTTTATGTAAAATTAAATCTTTTTTTATCTTTGCAACACTTTGAGCAAGTCATGCACGCTTTTATTTCATCACATCCGGACTACTGTAATGCACTTTATTCTGGAATTAGCCAAAAGTCTCTCTCCCGCTTACAGTTAGTCCAGAACTCTGCGGCACGGCTTTTAACAGGAACCAAAAAGGGGGACCACATCACCCCAATTCTGGCCTCCCTGCATGTTCGTTTTAGGATTGATTTTAAGATTTTATAGTTTGTTTTTAAGGCGTTGAATGGGTCTGGCCCCCCAAATACATCTCGGACCTCATCCTAGTTTACTCGCCAGCGCGGTCACTGAGGTCCGAGGGCCAGCTCCAACTTGTGGTGCCTAAGACAAGACTTAAGACCAAAGGGGACCGAGCCTTTTCTGTGGTTGGCCCCAAACTATGGAACTCTCTCCCCTCCCAAGTAAAAAAAAAAGGCCCCCCAACATCGAAAGCTTTAAGTCTCATCTTAAAAGCCACTTTTATTCTCTGGCTTTTAACTCGGAGTGAGTCGTATGGTCCTGTGTCTTTTAGTTCTTTGTTTTTATTGTAATTGGTTTTATTTTTTATACTTTTATTGGTTTGTTTCTTGTTTTTAATATTTTAATATCTATTTTACTATTTTATTTCTTAAATGCTCTTTTAGTTTTGGGTTATTACTTTTTATTTTTACTAGTCTGTGCAGCACTTTGGAAACTCTGTTTATAAAATGTGCTATACAGTAAACCTCGGATATATTGGACATTCGCTCACAACGGACAGATAAAAAAGAACCAATTTTTCTGTAATGCATTTCCAATAAAAATTCATTGCATATATCGGATTTTGCCTATTTCGGACAAAATCTCCAGTCCCGTTCCAATTTCCCTCGCATATATCGGATGGCCGCATGGTGTCTTTCTCCTGGCTCCAGATTTAGGACAAATATAAAAGTGAGTGACGTCAATAATACTAGCACAGCAGTGAATGAGATCTTAACCTCACTATTGGAAATAACGTAGGCCTGACGGGCGTAACAGGGCCTAGCTTAATTAACAATTTGTTATGCTCAGAGTCCAATGAAGTTAAATTCTCATTACCTTACGTCTCTTTTCATTGCCCAGTCCAGGTACATTGGAAACATAGTCAAGGAAGTGCCTTTTTATAACGGATAAAATCCGATATATGCGTAAAATGGACATTTTCCGGTATACGCATATAACGGATTTCGCTTATATCGGACAAAACCAGTGGGAACAATTGAATCCGATATATCCGAGGTTTACTGTATAAATAAAGTAGATTGGATTGGAAGTAAAGCTCACCTCCAGTGCGAGACTGTGTGTGGTGAGAGAGCAAGTGCCATCCCCAGAATCGGCTAAGAGTGGGAAGTCCAGTTCAATGTCCATCACATCGTCCAGACCCAGCTGTTCACTGCAGGAGCAGAGCAAAGAGCTTGAAGACGCTGACACTGTAGCGTACACTGGCGCACATAGAAAATACAAGCTTTGCTTACACAGGTTGGCCTTGATCGCAGTCTGTTGGCGGGTCCCAGGCGTGCAGTTTCACCCTCCACAGCTTAATCTGCTGATCCCACGAACGCCGACTATACTTACGAAACTTATTAGGAGTTCTTGGATGGACACCTGCCTGTCGCATATTTCTTCAAAAGACAACCATCTTTTAGTTTCTCTACTACTTCATTACCATAAAAGTTACAAGTCACTGAGTACTAGTTATGAGCCGTTTATACAGTAAATTGGTTCTGAGATGCGGTGCAACTTTGGACCTACTTAGGAATTTCTTTGATGTATCGGTCGTAGGCCAGCGTGTTCTTGCCGTAGTTGATCTGTTTCTGTCGCCGCATCAACACAGACTCATCCATCTCCACATTGTCACCCTCTTTGGAGTCAGAGCTGCAGATGGAGACTTGTCATCAAAAACAAGCAGTGATGATGTTGCTTTTAGGACGGTCATGACATCACAATCACTTTACGGGAAACAATACAAGCAGTTGATGTTTGCTAAATACAAGGATGAAGAGTCTTGAACCAGTCATGATGTGCTATATATATCACTATATTGACACTTATGGTACCCATTATGTCATTGGATGCTCATATCACCTTGTACTTCAGTACGTGACAAAAAATAAAAAATAAGGGTTAGGGTTAACCTAACCCTACATACATATATATATATATATATATAAACATACACATATATGTATATATACAAAGAAAACTAATTATATTTGGAAAGCAGGAAGTGAACAAATGTAATGTTCACTTCCTGCTTTCCAAATATTATATATACATACACATACATTTAAAAGAAAACTAATAATATTTGGAAAGCAGGAAGTGAACATTACATTTGCTCACGTCCTGCTTTCCAAATATAATTAAAGTTTTCTTTTAAATGTTACTGATTGTAAAAAGTACCAGATGGAGGGGTGGGATTTAATAAGCTTTGCTTCTTCCCACTCCTTTTGGACATGTGGAACTGTGAACTGATTATGTGATGCACTCAATTGTAATCTGATGCATGTTCAAATCAAATTAAACCATTACCATTTTATCATACTACTTTTAATAATAGACCGTGTGACATTGTTTAGTAATTGTGGGGAATGTCAAAACAAACGGATATTGGATAGCACACCTGCCAGAAGAGCCAGAAGACGTTTTTCTCTCTCTCTGAGTGACATCTGCAGCGAGTATCCTCCTCCTGTAACTGGAAGTCAACACGATTAGCATCTGGCTCCATCCTTCACAACTGTTCACTCGGATAAAATGGGACTAAAAAACAAAATGGTTACCGTTGCATGTCTCTGTGAACATCTCTCCTCATCTCATCATCCTCCACCTGACTGCCCCAGTCGGCAAAGCGAGACACTGGACCTCTGCTCTCTGGAGTGGTGAAGCTAGACACACAATAAAAGCTCACATCAAAGCCTCATTTCATGCAGAATCAATGTGCTTACGTAGCCCACGTAGAAGCAGCTGATTACAGTAAAGTCTCATTATATCAATATTCTCGGGAGTCGGAAAAAATATCGATATAACCGGACTATCGATATATCCGATCCTGCGCCGAACTGCATTAAAAGTGGGCAACAATACACACGAGGGGGTCTGACGTGGGGGGAAAAGTCCAGAATCCGAAATAACAACACACACGCTTACCTGGCATTTCTGTTGTCAGTGTGAGCATCCTCTTCACCTTGAACATTGTCGCTCCTGGCACGCAAGCTTCCATCAATCCCTCTTTTTCTGCAGTTGGACCAACGGGATGAACTAGGAGTTCTACACAAGGCACAAGACATTCATCAAATATTTGACTGCAAATAACTCAAAACCAAGACTTCTTTCATAAATCTTACAGAATGGTCCTAATCTAATTGTCGCCAACTCAACTATATCATATAATTATTAGAAGATGTGTGTATGCATGTATGTGTGTTGTATGTACGTGTATATATACATATATATATGTAGATATAAATATAGACATTGTAAGTGTATTGTATTGTAAGTGTATATGTGAGAAAGAATAATGTAACATAGTATGCATGTCTGACATAGTATGCATGTCTGAAATAAATTAAGAAAAGAAGAAAAGAAAGAAAGAAGAAGTTGCTTATGATCAATTATTGTAACTACAATTCGCAATTCATTTCACATGGTAAACATTTACCGAGATGGATATTCCAAGCAAATTTCAAAACGGTGAAATCAGAGCGGCTTCAGTGACACTTTATAATATAACTATTTCTCTTTCGTTTTGTAGAAAAAGAAACAGTGAAAGTATCCAAATGTTGATGTGTCGCAACAGGACACACTCTTTTGTTCAACTTGCTTTCTCCCGCCATTAGCTTCTAACTTCCGGTTGCTGGTCCCTCCACCAAATATGTTTTTTTTCCCTCCACCAAAGATGTTCCGAAAGCTTAGCTTAGCTTACTTTAGCCGCCTTCAATTACGTTGCGGTAGCATGACACATTAGAAGATACAGCTAGTGTGTGATTTAGCTCCTTACATGCGTAAAACATGACAAGTCTGACATGGAATTCATAGCCGGCAACAGTATCCAATTTTTTTATTCTACAAAAGTCTAAACTATTGTTACCTGTTTGCTGGTCCGCTGTCGTCATTCGCTGTGTGTTTGATCCAGTCAGACATGTTGTTGCTTGGGGCTCAAATATGCTCAATTACTGCGTGTCTTCCAGAACGAGCAGTCAACAAACACCCGCCAACACTGCAACCCGCAACCGAACTATACTAATGTCATGTGACCGGAAAAGGCGGCTATATACGTCATTGTCCTTTTAGGAGGTTAACGCGCATGTGCACGAATTACCAAAAAAAAAAAAAAAAGGAGTGGGCAATACTGCTAATGTTGGTATGAATTTCGATACCGACTATATAGAAGGCCCGTATTGCCGATACAGGTACATTTTGTGTCTGTTTTTAATTTCTCGATTATGCGTATAGTATAATAATAACAATGATGATAATAATAATAAAGTTTCACAAAAGATAGTGGTCATAATGTAAAATGAAACAACAAAACTCCAAGTTGGTTGGTATCATTTTAGTATTTTTATTGAACAAAAACACTTATTGAACTTGCTAACACCACAAGATCATAACAGGTGTACATTGGTTTTTATGTACCCTGCCCTTTATAGACATTGGGTACACTGCAATTTGATATTATTGTTTTGTCTTTGATGTAATAATTCCTGTATTGTATGACATTGATATGCCCATCTATTTTTTTAACAGTGAAATATCATGTGTGCAGAAACATGCAATCCAAACAAATTGATTTTGTGCTGAAAATAAAGCAAAATGTTTGTATATCACATCCGAGGGAGGAAGTGTGTCATGGCCATGGTGGTTGTGACCTGGTTGCCTCGCTTGGTTTTACCAGTCCTGCTGAGGCCAATGAACATGCCGGGGTGCGATACCGATTCATAGGCGTTGTAGTTGTTGGACAGCAGGATCTCCTTGAACTTACACTCGTCACTGTAGTGACCCTGAAGAGGACGCATAGTCAGAAAATGTAATAAATACATCACCACGGTCATTGTGATTCCCTTGGATGCATGATATATGCATCACATATGATATCAACATCACTTTGTCTACACAATGATATAACACGTACGATATCAATTCACCTTGGATACATGATGATGCTTCACATATCATAGTAAACTCACCCTGTATACATGATGATACATATGATATCACCCTTTATCACATACTACAGTATTAATTGGCCGTGTACCGTAGAAACCGCCCATGAATGATACGGGAAAAGGCCGAAATGATACTGTGTCAAAGCCCAGGGCAGTGATACTGATAAAATATAGAGTTTAACCATGTCCAGTATCAGCCCCCATAGCTATCGTGCCCGTGAATCAACCAATCAGAGAACAGCACACGAGTACTTAGTGCCTAGTGCCTAGTGCCTCTCCAGTCACCAAAAAACCCAAACTTGATTAATGGAACTTTAATTGTCAGACATTGATAAGATTGATATTGATAAAATATTATTGTTGAAATATTTTTGCAATTATTGTGTTTACACTGTTTAGATATAATACACGTAATAAACTGAACATTTTCTGGAAACAAAATGGTCTTTTGATTAAATAGTGCGTGATAATAAGCTCATGATTAAATAGTATGTGATAATAAGATCATCACATGGTTTGTCTGTTATCAGGCCCAGTAGCGTGCCAGTATGAACCCTCGACCTTCGGTCTCAGGCTGATACTGACACTTGATACCTGGCCTGATACCAGACAAACCATGTGATAACCTATAAGTATACATGATGATACATCTTGTGTAAATTATGATACATTAGTGGCTCATCATCTGTCTACTTCCTTCTGCTCTGAGAGTATGTTCTGCGTTGTGATGTGTTCAGGCACACTCCTAATTGAGAGTGTTAAGCACTAATTGCGTTAAGTTTTACTCAGTCACTTTTTCAGCCTGCGAGCCACTTTGGGAACCTAGGTGATTCATGCTGGAGCCTATCCCAGCCGTCTTCGGGCGAGAGTCGGGGTACACCCTGGACTGGTGGCCAGCTAATCACAGGGCACATATAGACAAACAACCATTCACACTCACATTCATACCTATGGACAATTTGGAGTCGCTAATTAACCTAGCATGTTTTTGGAATGTGGGAGGAAACCGGAGTACCCGGAGAAAACCCACGCATGCACGGGGAGAACATGCAAACTCCACACAGAGATAGCCGAGGGTGGAATTGAACCCTGGTCTCCTAGCTGTGAGGTCTGCGCGCTAACCACTCTACCACCATGCCGCCGGAACCTAGGTGATATCTCACATATTACGTCAAAATAATAATGCATCTTGTATACATGATGATACATCACATATGATATCAACATCACCTTGTGGACACGACGATACGCAACATACAATATCAAATGATCATTGCAGTCATTAACATAATCGATGACTGGATCTTACCGAGCCGTAGAGTTTTCCGTTCTCTGTCATGGCAACAAAGAGACCGCTTCTCACCCCAAAGAGAGTCAGCACTCCTCTCTCCAACGACCACATTTCAAGAAGGCCTTTCCAAACAAACCCATTAAAAAAAAACAGTAAAAATAAAAATCGGTATATCAAAATGATGGTTAGCTTTTTTGCACAGGTGTGCCTTAGGCTGGCCACAATAAAAGGTCACTCCACAATGTGCAGTTTTACTGTATGGGGTAGTGTTGTAAATCAAGTCACCACTGTATATGAAGGTGAATATGTGAATCATAAAGTTATACAGTATATTATTAGGTATTACTAATGTATTACTTACTGTAACTGCTGTCTTCATGCACACCTGAGATCTTTCCATTTGGTAAAAGTTGGAGGTGGAAGCCGATGCCCACATTACAGTAGAGCCTTCGGACTCTCCTGATGCCCATGAGATGTACTGCATCTCCAGAGGTGATGGACCCACTGGTCCAGACGGTTGAGGTGGTAGCGAGTGGGCTTTGTGCCTGGATGCTGCCGGCAAGAAACGTACACACAAGGAAGACGTGCATGAGCAACTTCAACTTGGCTTTCCTCTGCCGAAGAACACAACTCTTCTTCCTCATTGTCCAATCAGATGTCTTTTTGCTGTGTAGTGGACACCAAAGTGGGTTTATATGCGCTGCATATGACATCACTTACCACCTGGGGTTCTTGCTTGTGAGTCACTAACTTGGAAACACAATCCTGACACAAAGACGCAGTTATTCAACATTTCAAGTGTATAATAAAATGCAGTATTTGTACTTCCACCATGCACATTTGTCACCTGATGTCAACAAGTATTGTATTTCCTTTTCCTGTTGTGCTTCAGTAGTTCATTCATTAATTTTCTACCGATTATCCTCACGAGGGTTGCAGCGGGGGTGCTGGAGCCTATCCCAGCTGTCTTTGAGCGAGAGGCGGGGTACACCCTGGACTGGTGACCAGCCAATCACAGGGCACATATAGACAAACAACCATTCACACTCACATTCATACCTATGGACGATTTGGAGTCGCCAATTAACCTAGCATGTTTTTGGAATGTGGGAGGAAACCGGAGTACCCGGAGAAAACCCACACATGCACGGGGAGAACATGCAAACTCCACACAGAGATGGCCGAGGGTGGGGAAAGACAAAATAAGAAGCCAAAAAGTTACCACTTCCACACAAAATAGGAGGAGAACTCATTCATTCATTAATTTTCTATCGCTTATCCTCATGAGGGTCACAAAAGGTGCTGGAGCCTATCCCAGCTGTCTTCGGGCGAGAGGCGGGGTACACCCTGGACTGGTGGCCAGCCAATCACAGGGCACATATAGACAAACAACCATTCACACTCACATTCATACCTATGGATAATTTGGAGTCACCAATTAACCTAGCATGTTTTTTGGAATGCTGCTCATTGAGCAGGAAGTGAGCCAACCACGGGCCTAGAGGCTCAGGAGGTTGTACTGCACCTTGGAGTGGATTTTGAACATGAACAACTGGGTCTTGGGCTGGTGTAGAGCACAGTCAGGTGCTTTAGCGCAAGGCCTCGAGGGCGGGAATGGGGGGGGTTGGGGGTGGGGGGCAGGAGAGTCACAGGAGGACAACTGTGAGCAGGCTGCTATTTCTGGGAGTTCCCAACAAACATGGATGTCAAAACCTGACATGCATAATGTATAATGGTGAATATGTATTTGTGTTTGTGTCCATGTGTGGACCATGCTGTGATGACACACATTTTCTTTGCACCATACCACATGTGGAGCAACTCAAATGAAATCTATGTTCACGCTGCTGCTCCCTCACAGTTGTGAATGTTGTACTAAAATCATTTTATATGAGGTAATTAAAAAATAAACCTTTTTAACATAAAACAAAGTATGATGACGAATGCTTTGTGTACATTCATTCATTCATTTTCTACCGCTTTTCCTCACAAGTGTCGTGGGGGGTGCTGGAGCCTACCCCAGCTGTCTTCGGGCAAGAGGCGGGGTACACCCTAGACCAGCCAATCACAGGGCACATATAGACAAACAACCATTCACACTCACATTCATACCTATGGACAATTTGGAGTCGCTAATTAACCTAGCATGTTTTTGGAATGTGGGAGGAAACCGGAGTACCCGGAGAACATGCAAACTCCACACAGAGCTGGCCGAGGGTGGGGAAAGACAAAATAAGAAGCCAAAAAGTTACCACTTCCACACAAAATAGGAGGAGAACTCATTCATTCATTAATTTTCTAGCACTTATCCTCACAAGGGTCGCGGGGGTGCTGGAGCCTATCCCAGCTGTCTTCGGGTCATATAGACAAACAACCATTCACACTCGCATTCATACCTATGGACAATTTGGAGTCGCCAATTAACCTAGCATGTTTTTGGAATGTGGGAGGAAACCGGAGTACCCGGAGAAAACCCACGCATGCACGTGGGAGAACATGCAAACTCCACACAGAGATGGCCGAGGGTGGAATTGAACCCTGGTCTCCTAGCTGTGAGGGCTGCGTGCTAACCACTCTACCACCATGCCGCCCTCAATAAACTTAGTGTTCATAAAAGTATAAACGGAGCAACAAGGCAGTCCAGGAAGAAACAAGACTAAAAAGTCAAAACCTACCCAGGAAACCGCTCAAGCTTGAGCCCCCCCGAGTTCCTCCCCTGCTAACTACCAGTCCAGGGTGCAGCCCACCTGTCGGCCAAAATCATCAGGGATAGACTCCAGCCCTGACCTGCAGGTCATAAAGGACAAATGAATGCATTTTATAGAATGAGATGATTGCTGTTGGGTACGCTGTGAATCATACCTACACACATTAACGCACACACACATACACACACACAGTGGAGAGTTGATGTGTTCTGACATTCGGTGCGTCATATCGGACTAAAAAGGAAATAAGGAAGAGACAATAAGTGATTCATTTGTGTAAGAGTTGAATCTTCCTGCTGTGACATGAAATCATTGTGCTTTATGTCTTTCCAGTACGCTTAACTCATTACGTCACATGACACAATTAAGCATTGATGAAAAAGATGTAAGTTCAAGTCGGACCAATTTACTCACACAAACCAAATTTTGGGGTTTAAAATTAAGTATTTTCAAGCATAAAATGACTAAATAAGCTAAAATTTGTGGTGCTCTGATCGATTGGCCACTGATTGTATCGGTTGATTTCTATTTACATCATTGTTTTCCTATACAATGAAAAAACATAGGATTAATGGGAAGTAATATAGATAGCAATAGTTCATATTTATAAATCAATTATTTCATCGTTGGCGCATAGAAAACCTGTTTTACAACCACCTATATGTGTTTAGTATTAGAGCCCTGTAGACATTAAATAACACCCCTATAGTCACCTTTACACTTTATCACCATTCATGTACATTATCATTACATGACTGACACCTAGTGACCAGTGTAGAATAATACATATGACCACACATACAGTATATACACTTTCATTCATTCATTCTTGGTTTGTATGGTTTTATTATTTTGTAAATGATCAAAACTTGGCACGGTGGACGTCTAACTTGAAATCTTCGGCTTGCTGAGTGTCCTGGGAGCTGAGAAAGGTGTGGTCCTGATTCAGGAAAGATGTGATGAACTCTGGGAAATCTCTCCGCAGAACCACTTCCAAGAACATGTCTGCTGCTGTTTGGAACCTCTGTTTCACGCTGAAAAAGACAAAAGACAAAATCCGAATACTGCCACAGATGAACATACCCTCCAAGCAAGAATATGAATAATAACTTTTATCACATTTTTAATTGGCCTGCTAACAAACTACATTTGAGGCCATGAGGTTAGAGCTGGGACATTCTGGAGGGAATGTGCCTGGGAACACCTCAGCGTTCCTTTGCTGAAACTGGAAGCGGTGGCTAAAGACCGGGAGGTCTAGCCGTCCCTACTGAGACTGCTGCACCCAGATTAGCGGGAAAAAAACGGATAAATGTACGTCCATGTCTCTGATTGTGCAACTGCTAATAGAACACTTTATGATGTACCTAACTGAGCAGTTTAGACAGAGCTCCATCATGACTTCTCTGGTGAGGTCAGTGACCAGCTTGCGGTTCACCAGCTTCTCCTCGTCCTCAAGTTGAGCCTGGTGACGAATCCACTGCCAGACCTACAAAGACACACTATATTCTTGTCAACACCCAAACCACTTTTCTTGTTGTTAAAAGGAGGCGTTGCGGCGTTGTTCCCTGCAGGCTAGTTTGAGAATCGCTGTTTTAACTCACCTGTGATCGAGAAATTTCCGCTGTGGCAGAATCTTCAACCTGGCCTCGATAGTAAAAATGTCCCTTTCCTAGAAACAATATAGTATTGATTGATGACCGAGCCCAAATTCCTGCAGTCTGTGAAATGCGTTCTTACCACACAGCCAAGCGTGAATAAAGAGGACGCCTACAGCAATGTTATATTTCAAACCATGGAGTGTGACTCCTCCCTGGAAAAAGTCATAGAAAATTATTATAGATAAAGCAAACGAGATAACTGTTTTTAGTCGTGTTATTTTGACTATGATATGTCATTCACAGAACCTACCCCAGGCATGGTCAGCAGGTCTTTGGACGTCACCCTGACGTGAGTGACAAGCTTGTGAAGCTGGTTATCACCTTCAGTGTGGACCTGAAAGAGCTGACACAGGGTACTTCTCATTGGAGAGCCTGCACATGAAGGTGTGCAGAAGGATGATACTTACTTCCTGCATCGGCTTGATGAGTTTCTGGTCGTAGACCATGAAGCCATCCACACCTGCCTCTATCTCAAGCAACTTGAGTCTGAGAGAAAAACAGAAAAAATATTATTTTATATTTCATGTCCTTATTCTTCTGAAATGACAACTTGGCTGATTCTCTCAAAAACAACAATGACTTGAAATATTTCAGTCCGAGCTCTCTGTTAGCAATTCAACGATAGAGGCCGTGTACCTGCTAACAGTAGCCATCACTCTCCTGTAGGAGTCACTGTGGGGGTCCTCGGGAAGCAGAAGAGCCGCCATACCTCCGGTTGCCAAAGCTGCCCGCCGATGACACGTCTGAACCAGCAGGTCCATGTAGCTGCGTAGAAAACGCTTCTCCATGTTGACATATTTGCTGCGGTCAGGAAGCAGGAAGTCCCGTCTGTGGCCTACATGATATAGATGTATGGCTAAATACTACTACAATACTACTTAATGGAGAAGAAGGAGCCTACATGACAAAGATACTACTACTTCTACAACATGTATAAATGAATGAGCACATGAATATAGATGATGTATTTATATTTACTCCAAAACAAAGGTCAATGCAGGTTCTTTTAAAATTGGATAAAAATAGATTTTAATGGGTCAATTATGTCCTAGATGTAAGTGGCGCTCAGATTAATATGGATGGCTAGAATGAATGAATGACTATGATTGTATGCATGGAATAAGAGTGAAACTCACCAAATTTATTGACAAAGGAGGCCGAATAATCCCATAATCCACAGTTGAGTCCTGCTGAGTGTTCTCGCAGCTCGTAGAGAATCTCCTCCATTTCAAATGCTGCTAGTACATTTTCTATTAAAACGGTGGCCTTGATGCTGCCCTGTGGAAGAAGCAGCTAAACACACACACACAAATCAGTGGTGATACAACCTTGAAATACATCCAATAGGAGTAATACACATAATAGATTGTCCAGATTGATTGAGCATAATCATTGTATTTTGTACTTATTACAAAGTCAAGTTTAATCATAAAAACAATATATAATTTCAGTAATCAACCTTGTTTTGTGCCCAGACAAATATGTTGTTCCATAATCTGGCCTCCAAAAAGCTCTCCACCTACACGCAAACAAAGAGAAGACACGTCAATTGATCATCTTAACATCTTTGTGTACGCTTGTCCTCATGAGGCTCACCGTGAGATAGAGCCTATCCCAGCCGAGATACGGTGAGATGGATTCTATCCCAGTTGACTCTCGACACCAGGTTCTGATCAGCAGTGATAATCTTATGTTTGCGTTACTCTTTTCAATGCTAACCTGCAAAATCTGCATAGATGCCATTGTATTGGATGTATTGTTTTCTGTGTGGCATCCAATATTAGTAGTACAGTATTACACTTTCATTGGCTCCACGCTTCTTTGTGGATCAAACAGAAGCTGGAATACGGCTAATGGTCTCAAGTAATGTATCCTGGGGTCATATCATTTGGAATGGTAATGGTTTTACTTCATTTGGAACATGCATCAGATTACAATTGAGTGCATGACAGTAATCATAATCAGTTCACAGTTCCACATGTCCAAAAGGAGTAGGAAGAAGCAAAGCTTATTAAATCCTACCCCTCCATCTGGTACTTTTACAATCAGTAACTGTTAGATTTGTTCACTTCCTGCTTTCCTAATAAAAAGTTTTGTTTTTTTTTCAATTTGTTTATTTTATTTTTGTCACATACCGAAGTACGAGGTGATATGACCATACAATGACATAATGGGTACCATAGTAACTGTCATATATATATGATATATGAATTAAACCGTTTCAGGGAAAAAATATTGTTCCATATGCAGCCCTTGATGTCATCCCAGACATCATGTATGTGACATATTTCCATGTATATACCTGTTGGACTTACTTTGGACAGGTAGAAAAAGGGCCCACTCTTGCTTTCAAACAGAGTCTTTCCACAGTGGAACATCACAAGTCCAAAGTCAAAAAGAGGACCAGGAACCTCCTTCCCCTTCACCTAAACATCCATACAAGAACACACAAGATGATTGACTTTCCTCAAGAGACTTCACTCATTACATTCCAATGTTAAAAGTACCATCATATTGTGTTCCACCATATTCCAAGCGCGTGGGCGAATCATGAGCACGGGAGCCTGAGATATGTGTGGAACATCTGTTTTAAACATGGAAAGATGTCAGTAGGTACTACTTCATCTGTTACCCAGGAAAAACACTTACCAGAAAAACCACCGTGCACCGCTGTCAAGACATTATGAATTCCTTTGATCTGGTTGTAAAATGTCGGACAGTTGCCATCGTCAAAGTCAACCTGCAAAAAAAAAAAGAATCAAAGAAACATTTAAACTGGATCTTGGATTCATCCATCTATTTCTTTTGCTGATCCACTCAGTAGAGAAGGTCAGACTTCACGGTCTCCAGCCCAGAGGCCTCCCCTCAGAATGGGCATGCCTGGAACACCTCACCAGGGAGGCGTCCATCAACTGGCTCCTCTTGATGTGAAGGAGCAGCCGCGCCACAGACTGAGCTCCTCATCCTATCCTCCTCATTTTGACTATTTGTAGCGACTACCCAAAGCTCATGACCAGGTGAGGGTAGGAACACAAATCAACAGCTAAATCGAGAACATTGCCTTCAGGCAGGTACCAGGTAGCGGTACCTGTATTCCTTGTGCTGGGGACTGGAGAGCTTTCAGAAAGCGGTGGGTGTCACAAGGAGCCAGATCACCGATATCCACATGTCGCCTCTGGAGCCGTGGAGGGACAGGCGACACTCTCCAACTTGTGTCGCTTCTGATGTCGCTGGTGCTCTCTAAGAAGTTTGGAAGATCCCCAGATAAGTCCAAGTCAACCTTCCTCGATAGTCGCAACCGCAAAATCTGAATGTAGCAAAGAAAAGCACTAAGAAACACTAACAAAGTTGTACGATCTTGTACTTCACCATAATAATAATAATGCTATGTGACCAACATGTAAAATACTATGAAGTCATATGTTCTATTTCACCCGGGGAAGTCAGGTACAGGCGGTCCTTAGTCTATGAATATGTTCTGTTGCTACAATGGCGTTGAATGTTCATTTCACAGTCTGAACATATACCTAAATAAGGGCCGTTGCAAAAGAGGGAGAGACAGGACGAAGTATCCATGATGCGCTGCGCTACCTAGTTATTACTTTCCATTTCATTGGAGCACATCCTTTCACATGTTCAAAAGACACCATCATCATCCTTCATGAACGTCAGCATTTGAGCCAGTCATGTGTGTGTCGTTCATGAACGAAACGACTCTTAGCGACGGCTCTTTGACATTTTTTATATTCAAGTATTGTCTACCTGTAGTGATTTTCAACAACTGTGCCGTGACACACAAGTGTGCCGTGACACACAAGTGTGCCGTGACACACAAGTGTGCCGTGAGAAATCATCATGTGTGCCGTGAGGAATTATTCAATATTACTTTTTTAATTAACATGTATTAATAATTTTCTGCAAATATGTCATTGTCGCGTGTCATTGGTGTAAAGACTAGCAGAGCAATGTAGTATTCGTCCGTGTGGCAACAGGTAGCTGACTGCCTCGTTCCTCTAATAGACTTACTCTCTAATAGAGAGGTAGTGGTGACATTTTGTAACATTGTTGGTTAAATTAGTATGCGGATCTAAAGGATCTGCTGTGGCGAGATCCGTAATCAGGAAAAAGCTGAAAGAAGCAAATAATGTTGGTTATTGGTGTGCCGCAAAATTTTTCCAACATAAAAAACGTGCCGTGGTTCAAAAAAGGTTGAAAAACACTGGTCTACCTGATCCACTGCTTCATCGAAAGTGGAGATAAGCTCATACAGAAAGTGCAGGCAGTCAGGGGTGAAAAGTATTTCATACATTGCTTCTAGTCCTGCTGGAGGAGGACAAATCTCCATCTTCACTGCTTCCTGCCAACAGTAAACAGATGACACACACTTATCTCAGGAGGATGCTTAAAAAAATTTTTTTAAATATAAAATATGGTCAATTCAGTGCTCCTCATAAGGGATACGAGTAGATCAAGCCCAAGGTGCAACATTCATTCATTTTCTACTGCTTATCCTCAAAAAAGAGAAAATGTGATACTTACAGACATACTGATGGCAGATATCGCTGGATGAGTGGAAATGGTCGATGGACTTTGTCTGGCAATGTGATTTTGGAACTGTTTGAACAGAGGAATGTTTGGACGGAGAGGGAGGTAAAAGTCCAGCTCCGTTAAATGTCCCACACAGTAAAAGTCATATTCATACTTACTTTGTCAATCACATTACTTTCATTATCAACATTTTTCAAAGAAGAAACATTTCATTGGCCTGTTGAAACAAATGTTTCAGGTTCAGGGGGTATACTGCAAAAGTGTCTCAACAAAGTACTTCTACGTTGGTTATCAACTTACTTTGTCAAATCCGGTGCACAAAATGGCTGCCGGTGCACGTTCACGTAACAGGAGGCGTTTGACGTCATAGTTGCAGATACTGACATTAACCCACAAGGTGAATCCGACACTGACTGTAACGCCCCGACATGTCCAGACGTGACTTTAATTCCTGTTAGGGAGGGAGACTTGAAAAGGACTCCCGAATGAATGGGACAGAGTAAAATACAATGGAGGGGAAGGTCCGCCATGATTGTGAGCAAAGGAGGTGGACGGGGCCAAGTGGACAAAGGTGTATCTCCGAGTATAAAATAAAGTGCGTTGTGATCGAAATGTGTCCGACTAACGTGCCCCTACACATATTACAACACAAGACAAAAATGAGAAATTAAGTTTTAAACTAAATACATGTGTTAAGCCATACACACACACCTCTCACATAGAGACCGCGAATAAAAGGGACATAGGAAGGCGTGGCCAAAAGTTATATACACAGGAAGTGTTGCACTAATTAGGAGCAGTAGGGGGTACACGGTGACGTTATTAGCGTTCCACATCAACATGACAACACAAACACACCAGGTATTACAGAAATTTGAACATCAACATATATACAATATTTACAATAACATTATAACCCTATTACATCCGTACGTGCACTTTGATGAAATGAATAAATGACAATTACTCAACACAATGATTTATATTTATAATGTGTAAAAAAAATTATTTATATAGCAGAAATATGACCAACATGTAGATGTCAATAAACACCTTAAACACCTTAGCAGCAGCATGAAATAAACTTTTTCGTTCTTTGACTTTTTTCCTTCCTTACTTACAGTTTTGCCAACATAATAATAGTTAGTTTACACAACGCACATCTTCAACATTTTTAAGACACATTTTTAAAACATGAAAAATGACAAATATGGTCCTTTAAATCGTCGACTAATGGGTTAGCAGTGTGCCGAAGACATGTTTACAGTGCTCACCAACATGGCGGCCAAACCCGCGCAAGGGCGTACTACGGAAGTCGTTGCAAATCTGTTTACGTCTAGATGTCAATAAACAACATGTAGATGTCAATAAACACCTTAAACACCTTAGCAGCAGCATGAAATAAACTTTTTCCTTCTTTGACTTTTTTTCCTTCCTTACTTACAGTTTTACCAACATAATAATAGTTAGTTTACACCTTCAACATTTTTAAGACACATACCCGTCTTTGTTTTCGGGAACATGAAAAATGACAAATATGGTCCTTTAAACCGTGTGCCGAAGACATGTTCAGTGCTCACCATCATGGCGGCCAAACCCGCGCAGGGCGTACTTCGGAAGTCGTTTGTCTGTTTACGTCTAGATTTCCATGGTCTGAAAAGACGACATAACTTCTTTTTCCACCAGAACCCAAACTACTCTACTACACCCGGTAGGTCGCGGTAATGTACCCATGAAGTCAAGTGCCGCACGCCGAGCATCCAAAAGAAGAAGAAGAAGAACAAGCGATTCCATTTCCGTTTCCGCTTTTTACGGCACAAGTTAGCAAACGTAGCGCATGTTTGTGGTCATTTGATCAGCAATGGAAGGCAAAGCACACATTCAAGATGCCATTAAAAGCCAAGGAGAATTAGTTCGGCAGTTGAAGTCTGAGAAGGCGAGCAAAGAGCAGGTCAGCCATCTTTCATTCATATGTTCTTTTTTTTTAGTGTAACATTCTTAATCGGTGTATTATTAATACACATGTACATATAAGTTATTGATTTTATTCATAAAAATTCATGTCCACATTGTGTGTGAGACATGAAGTGTATGTGGACGATGACGCAATAGCTTGACACTGCGGTTAAATGGGAAATACTGTATACAATACATTCACATTAAATATTCACATATAATTGTTATGTAATTAATAACTTTCAGATGAATATATTAGTTTTATATAATCATAAATGAAGTACAACCAGATACTGTACAGTCAATGTTTAATACAAGCTTATTGCAGTATTATGTATGTGTGTGCACTAGGCTGGATGCTTTGATTGACTTGGTACATCTTATGTTCTGTCCTCCTCAACTGTGATGATGATGATGATGCTGATGCATCATACACCGCCACCCAAGTGTTAGGGTTGCTTACCACTTTTCTCCTGTTCTTCCTGCCTGACCTTCACCGCCATCACATTATTATTTTGTGGAATATACTTGTCGCCTCTTTAAAACTGGCCGCTGACTGACTGACATTCCTATTGGATGACAACTCCAAACCATCGGCCATGTTTGCTGTTCGTACCTGCTGTGATATGCTGGGCTTCCCACGCTCAAACTTTGTGCGATGTTGCCGTTCTTTGATGGGAATTACTGTTGCACAGGTATGCGGTTCTGCACAGGTTCTGATATGATGCCATTTTGACATCACTGTCAATCCGCCGCTGCTTTTTCCATCACAGATTGATCAAGAAGTGGCCAAACTTCTGGAATTGAAGGCACAGTTGGGAGGTGATGATGGGAAAAACCAGTTTGTCCTGAAGACGGCAAAGGTGACGGTGCACACAGTGATATTAGAGTATTGACTTCCTAACCCATATCAGATACAGAGCCTACTTATATTAATTGTAGCCCCACTCCACTGTCTACTGTATTGCGTTGTACAGCACACACATGAAGACATGTAAACATGTTTCGATGGCAAGCTGAAGTATAATTACTTTAGGGAACGAGAGACTACAACCCGAAGCAGATGGCGATAAGAGAAAAAGTTTTCAACATCATCATCAGCTGCTTCAAACGTCACGGCGCTGAAACCATCGACACTCCTGTTTTTGAATTAAAGGTAAAAAAAAAAAAATATGAATAAATCACACAAATTATTCATTTTGGAAACTTGGGTTGATTTCTCCTTACTGGTTTGCAGGAGACCCTGACAGGGAAGTACGGAGAAGACTCCAAGCTCATATACGACCTGAAAGACCAAGGAGGAGAGCTGTTGTCCCTTAGATATGACCTCACCGTATCCTTGTGTTGGCAGCCATGTTTGCGTCAGACTACACCAGGGCAGCTGGGCCATTTTCAGGCATAAAACCTGTTTATGAACTGATAATAATAAATAAATATTAAATATTTAATATAATTTAATATAATTTAATATAATTTAATATAATTTAATATAATTTAATATAATTTAATATAATTTAATATAATATATAAAACATAGAATAAAAATAATAATAAAACAAGGCAGAAGAAAGCCTGCAAGAATGAAGATGTGAATGCAGTCCTCTACATCGGCCACAAGATGTCAGTGTTCAGTGAGACATTAACCAGATTTTTTTTTGCCATAAAATTGATCCATTGTAGGTTTAAATTATCTCACAAAAGGCACAATAATAACAACATAATCATAATCATAATAATAATAATAATAACACAGGAAGCCAAACAAATGAAAAGACATGTTGGCCTTAATTCCCTCCTTTTTCAGGTCCCATTCGCTCGCTACCTGGCGATGAACAAGATCAGCAACATCAAACGCTATCACATTGCGAAGGTCTACCGCCGTGACAATCCCGCGATGACACGCGGACGCTATCGAGAGTTTTACCAGTGTGTGAGTCACGACTTCTTCAATGGAATGCTGAACAAATAGCGTTTCCAGTTGATGTGATGAAACCTCCACGCCGGTCATCAAGTACTGTATACTGTAATTGTTAGCTTTGACTTGTCATGGTGAGTTGTAAAACATCACTTGCTGATTAATCATGATGGAATATGAGTTACCTAATTAATCCCAGCACAGCTATTTTTCAGTACTGGTCATTTTAAACCGATAGTCAAGGTTATTTGACTCAGGTGATAAGCATGTGGAGGACTTGTTTTGGACAGAAGACAACACTAGCATTGAGCAGATAATCACAACAAGGCGGTGTGACATGAATGTGTATCATAGCATAAATACATACATATGTTGGTGCATCATAATCAATATTAGTAATATTAAATACTGCAGTGTTTACCTGGTGTTAATGAATGATTGTTTTTGCAGGATTTTGACATTGCAGGGCAGTACGACAGCATGGTTCCGGATGCCGAGTGCTTGAGGATTGTTCACGAAATCCTCAGCCAGCTGGACCTCGGCGACTTTCGCATCAAGGTATACACTCTAAAAAGTACTTCAGAGTACCTGTTGACACCACTTGATTTAATACATAAATGCAATGTACAAAATGTAATTCATTGATTTAGATACACTTTCCAAGTTGCTGACTTTTATTTTTTTAAGTTATGTTCAAATAATAATGTTGGCTATTACATGAACTTTATTTAGCATGTCATATACCAGGGGTGGGCAAACTACGGCCCGGCCCGCCAAGTGTTTGAATACGGCCCGCCCAATCTTTCCAAAGTATTTCATTTAAACTCAACATACAACCTGGCATCATGGCCTGAGCCAACCTTTTGATGGTTTTATCAATTTCCTTTTTTGACATGGTCTGTTGTTTACAAAGTGCTCCTGAAAAAAGGGACACAAGCACATAATAATAATAATAAATTATTATTATTATTAGATTATTATAATTATTATCAGAACTACTATGATTATTATAATTATTATATTAATGCTAATTATTATATTAATTATATAATATTATTGTTATATTTGCATATTTTACATAATAATAATATAATAATTATTATTTTAATTTTATTGTAATTATTATAATATTTTATTATTTTTAAAATATTTAAATATAAATATAAAATAATAAATAATAATAGCAGATTGCATGACAATTTTACAGATACAATAATACCAGGTGGACTGTTACGTGTGAAATATATAGTCTGCCCCCCACCCCTGTAAATTTTGTCATTGAGTCAAAAAGTTTGCCCACCCCTGTCATATACACTCCAACTTTATTTATTTATTTATTTTATTTAGCAAATTTTATATATATATATATATATATATATATATATATATATGAAGTTACTGCTACTTAAAAAGCTGTTTGCATTGTTATTATAATTAAGTAGACAACAAATTAAACTACTTTGAATAAAATGATTAAGTCAGTTGACTTAACATAATTTTTTGAGTTACGAACTTAAAAACTTTATTATTCTTTTTTATTTAAAAATTATTATTCAGTAAGCATTACTTAAAATGAGCTTTGAGTGAAGAGGAAAAGCTAATTTATGCAATATTGTTTGTTGGTTCAAAGCAATTTCATATTAAGTTGTCATAACTAAGAAAGACTAATGGAAATTGTTGCGTTGATTTTTTTATTTTTTTTTAATTGAGGCTAAAAACATTTATTTTTTGAGTGTATAGCATTTTATTGACATGTAACGGTCATCTTCCCGAAGAAGAGCGCCATCCATTTCTGTTACCATCTGCTCCCATTCCAGGTCAATGACAGACGGATCCTGGATGGAATGTTTGCCGTGTGTGGCGTTCCGGACGACAAGTTTCGCACCATTTGTTCCACAGTGGACAAACTGGACAAGGTATGCAGAACGACTTGTAAGAAGGATGAGAAAAGTATTAGCTGTATGAGCTTTGTTGTTGTGTCTGTCGCGGTGTACCAGCTCCCATGGGAAGACGTGAAGACGGAGATGGTGAACGAAAAAGGCCTGTCAGAGGAAGCGGCTAACCAGATTGGGGAATATGTCAGCATGCAAGGTGAGAATACAAATATCCATTATGTCAATAGTATACATGGACCCAAATATTCCAATTGCATTTGGTTTATTTGCTTAAACGGAAAAAGAATTGAACAGGGATGGAATATTCCTTTAACCAATCCGATTCAGGTATCTTGTACCCGCTCAAATGGAAAGTTCTTCTTCGTGGTGTTTTTCTTCTTCTGTTGTTTATTGGCGGTTGGCAAGCAGCTTTCGTGTGCATTAGCACCATCTGTGGAACAGAATCTAAACCAGGGGTGGGCAAACTTTTTGACTCGCGGGCCGCATTGATATGACAAAATTTACAGGGGGGGGGGCAGACTATATATTTTACACGTAACAGTCCACCTGGTATTATTGTATCTGTAAAATTGTCATGCAATCTGCTATTATTATTTATTATTTTATATTTATATTTAAATATTTTAAAAATAATAAAATATTATAATAATTACAATAAAATTAAAATAATAATTATTATATTATTATGTAAAATATGCAAATATAACAATAATATTATATATAATTAATATAATAATTAGCATTAATATAATAATTATAATAATCTAATAATAATAATAATAATTATTATTATTATTATGTGCTTGTGTCCCTTTTTTCAGGAGCACTTTGTAAACAACAGACCATGTCAAAAAAGGAAATTGATAAAACCATCAAAAGGTTGGCTCAGGCCATGATGCCAGGTTGTATGTTGAGTTTAAATAAAATACTTTGGAAAGATTGGGCGGGCCGTATTCAAACACTTGGCGGGCCGGATGTGGCCCCCGGGCCGTAGTTTGCCCACCCCTGATCTAAACCCTTTTATACTTTATTCACAAGTCCAGTTTTATTAAAAAAAGAAAATATATATCTATATAAAACATGTCCTGAGTTTAATTATAAAATATTATCAAGATTGAGTTTGATCTTTTCCTGTTTAAATTTATCCCGGGTGCGTTCTTTCAGCGCATGCTCAGATATGACGTAACACGCAGATCCAGACGTTCTTCACTTTTAAAAATGGAGGCCAGCAATCGGCAAAGTTTGTTTTTGATTCAAACTAAATTTCAAGACTGGACAGACGAAAAACTGGCAATACGGAGTTATTCCAACAAGTGAAAGAAAAACTCGGGGAAGTCGGTATCACGTGATGTTGATGTTTACGTTTTACTGGGCATGCCTTATTGACTATTCTGTTAGATTTTCACAACGCATGTAGACAAGAGATTGGAATATTCCTTTCTATGGATACCATTGTTTCCCGAAAGGTCATTCGGAAAGAGAAAAAGTGGTCATGTAAAAACGTGGCTACTGTGGAGTGTCTGTGGTGTAAAGACTGGCAGAGCAATGTAATATTGGTCCGTGTGGCAACACCTACCTTGTTCCTCCCATAGACTTATTGATGCACGTGTGAGGTCGTGGTGACATTTTGGAACCACAAGATTTTTCCAATGTAAAAAAAAAAAACACTGTAGTACATAGTACATGCTTGCTAATGTTTTTTTTTTTTCATCTTGGAGGTGGCATGGACTTAGCAGAGCGCCTCCTTCAGGATGAGAAGATGTCTCAGAGCAAGCAGGCTTCTGCAGGCCTGTCAGACATCAAACTGCTCTTCAGCTACTTGAAGCTTTTTCAGGTTACGGACAAGGTATGAAGCACACACACACACACACACATAGACACACTCAGTGTTGCGTAATCTTGCCATATTTTGTGGTCTCCAGGTGGTGTTTGACCTGAGTCTGGCTCGGGGTCTGGACTATTACACAGGAGTCATTTACGAGGCAGTGCTGTCTCAGGCGTCCAATGAGGAACAAAATGGCTGCCCCGCCGATGAAGGTGTGAGCGTGGGCAGCGTCGCTGGTGGAGGACGCTACGACGGACTGGTGGGCATGTTTGCCCCCAGTGGAAAGAAAGTACCCTGTGTGGGTGTCAGCATCGGCATTGAGAGAATCTTCTCCATCATGGAGCAAAAAGCGGAGGTAAGATCTTCATCACATGTGACATTTTTTTTTTTATCCGATTGTTACTCACATTCATAATCTTTCTTCCAGGCTTCAGAGGCCAAGATCCGCACGACGGAGGTGCAGGTGATGGTGGCGTCTGCTCAGAAGAACTTGTTGGACGAGAGGCTGAAACTTGTCACTGAGCTTTGGAACGCTGGAATCAAGGTGAGGTTTTTTTTTTCCCTCAACATTTCTTATAATTTGCATAATCTGAAATGTTGTATTATTACTGTGCAGGCGGAGGTGATGTACAAGAAGAACCCTAAATTGCTGAGTCAGCTGCAGCACTGTGAGGAGACGGGCATCCCCCTGGTGGCAATCCTTGGAGAACAGGAGCTGAAAGACGGTGTCGTCAAGCTGCGTGACGTCACCACCAGAGAGGAGGTACTGCTGAGTCATGTTTCCAATATTTTAAAAATCAGAAATAAAATTATTTTACTTTTTTTCCATCAGGTTGATATCTCCAGAGCTGATCTTGTCGATGAGATCAGGAGGAGAACCTCTGAGGACCAACTAGTTACGCCACGAAGACAATAGCTGCTGCATGAAGAATGAAGAATTATGTCTGGCCATAACATGAAGATATGAATATCTTACATATTGTGATGTTAATGTAGACACAGTTTACTGTACACACTTAATAGTGTACATGTGTATTGTTTTGTCATGCTTTAAAGACAAGAACATTAATGGAAACATTGCAGAAAAAAGTAAAGAATTGATTCCATACATTATTTATTGTCTCCTTGACCTTCCAGACAAAAGTATGACAATAATAAAACCTCTTTACTGCTACTTTGAACTGTAGTGATGTATTTTCTTTAACTACATTATATTTACTAATAACTATTTTAATTCAGTATGAATTATTTATCAACCATGTTACTGGAGTGACCTAAGTGGTGGTTATAGCACCTCGCGTCCACTAGGGGTCCCCAAACACAACTGTTTGAATGCTTTAAAGACAAGAACATTAATGGAAACATTGCAGAAAAAAGTAAAGAATTGATTCCATACATTATTTATTGTCTCCTTGACCTTCCAGACAAAAGTATGACAATAATAAAACCTCTTTACTGCTACTTTGAACTGTAGTGATGTATTTTCTTTAACTACATTATATTTACTAATAACTATTTTAATTCAGTATGAATTATTTATCAACCATGTTATTGGAGTGACCTAAGTGGTGGTTATAGCACCTCGCGTCCACTAGGGGTCCCCAAACAACTGTTTGAATGCCGCAGTTCTCATTCAGCTAATTGAGAGTAATTAAGTGATAAAGTCCGTGTAGGGTAAAAGATGAGGTTTATAAAGGATGTAGAGATACTGTAATTTTTTTGGGGGGAGTGTGTGTGACCACATTGACGACCCGAAAATTGACTCGCTTGGTTCTCTAAAGGCACCGTCCTCAAAATGGAGGATGTGGGTTGACCCTTTTTCCTAAAAGGGATTTGAACGTCGCACCCACTGAGCGTGGTGGACACTATCATCCATTCAGTTTAGGTTGACGGTCATTATACAGGATTTGGATAAAGACCTGTTCGAGTCCAGTACGCCTACTTTGTCCCTCTTTGAACTGGTACAACAACCGGATGTGACGTCACATATACTTTAAATATATATATTTTTGATACAAAGACAACACCAAAGCATCTTTTCAGCCTTTTTTTAAAGGAACAATAATCAACAACAGAATAAACAATAACAAACAAGTCAAAACACACTCTAGAACAATCCTTAAAAGCATGCACAAACCACACAAAAGATGTTTTTTAAAAAATGTTTTCAGTAAGACAACTGCATGCTGTTCAAGACTTGCTGGGCCGCAGCCTCCTGAGCTCTCTCCAGTAGTGTGGTAGTGGTCGTGGGACCTGGTAAGACGGTGAAATGACCTCTGAAGACAGTGGCTACACCGGGGACACGCGCTTTGTAAGTGAAGCCGATACATCCGTTAGGCGCCACGTGGCTCCAATAAAAATCAAAATGCGGTGGGCCAACGCCGATGGATGCGCACATTTTCTGAAGCACGTTTGCTGCGGACAACTGCATGACGGACGCATCGTTTTTTGAAGCAATGGGTCCTCCCACTGCTTTGCAGAAATCAGGGGGAACACACAGAGGGTATTTCAGGCGAGGAGGAGGCGGGGCCAAGATGTGCGGAGGGTTGACGGCGTGGCATGGAAGCTTCAGGGGCGACGCCATAGGACTTGTGTTCTTTTCGGAAGCGTGCAGGTCATCCATGTGTGGTTTGAGCATAAACATCCACTTGATGGAGATGTTTAAGCCGTACTGCTTCTGGAACGCTACAACATGAGCACAAGTATGGACAGCAACCTTCAAAATAAATGTCTAATATTTATATAAATTCCTCAAAATGGCAAACCCTTGGTATTCTCTCAAGCAGATAGTCACCTGAAATGGTTTTTCACTTCATAGACGTGCCTTCTCGGCATTACTTGGAATTTCTTGCCTTATTAATGGAGTTGGAAGCACACTTTTGGCCTGTGATTCACGTTGACTTACCTTCTGCTAGCATCCTCTTTGCCATTGACGCAGTATGATGAGATGAGAAGACGACTTGAGCTGACACGCCTTCTATTCCTGGGCCGGTCTTCAGAGAAAGTCTCTCCACCCCATCCGTCATCCCACACAACACCTGAGAAATATGATCAATATTTTATGCGTCCATTAATACAAAAGGGAGACAAAGGGGAAAAAGGGCTGAATAGTAGAACTGGGATTCAAGATACGATTTATTTGTAGGTTAAATAAAAGGCAAATAAAGTAAAGATAATCATATAATATAATGGCATTTTGCTTTGTTTCTTTACAATGCAATTGTTTTTTTGTTTTTTTTTTCAGTTGCCGCCATGAATTGGACCGGTGAGCATGGCGCTTTCATTGTGGAAATGTTTATCAAAACAAACAAATCTGTACAAGCGTTCCGTGTGCACTTCAATCTTGGTAGACATGATCCCGAACCATGCTGGGAACACCATCTTGTTATGGGTTACAAAAAAAAAAAAAAAAAAAAAAAAAAAAAAAAAAAACTTCTCGTCTTGTTGTGTCATTCAGTCCATTCCAAAAATTAAAAAAAATAATTAAAAAAAAATTAAAATTAATATATCTGCTCCTGCATATGCTCCTGTGCAATACTATGTGTATATTTTGGATATCTTGTATATATCTTGTTAAATTGTCTTTTTTACTTTACTTTTATATACTTTTTTTTTTTAAACTTGACTACTGCACTGAAAGGAGAAGCTCTCCAATCTCGTTGTACATCTTCTATAATGACAATAAAGGCCATTCCATTCCATTCCATTCCATTCCATTCCAACTTCAGAGCTACTGAATCTGCATTGAAAGTAACATTTTTAAAGCATAATGAAACAGCATTATATGTACTTTTTTGAAAATAAAACACTTTTTTGTTTTACTTTATTTGCCTTTTTTTTAACCTATAAATGGGCGGCACGGTGTTCGAGTGGTTAGCACGCGGACCTCACAGCTCAGAGACCAGGGTTCAATTCCACCCTCTGCCATCTCTGTGTGGAGTTTGCGTGTTCTCCCCGTCCACATTCCAAAAACATGCTAGGTTAATTAGCGACTCCAAATTGTCCATAGGTATGAATGTGAGTGTGAATGGTTGTTTGTCTATATGTGCCCTGTGATTGGCTGGCCACCACAGCTGGGATAGGCTCCAGCACCCCCCGCGACCCTCGTGAGGATAAAGCGGTAGAAAATGAATGTTGAAAACATGTATATATTGTGTTGAGTTGTGGATTTCTATAGAGCAACTTCACACAATAACCAGCACAGAAAGCTTTCTAGATTCTCCAGAATCTGCACCTATTTCAGCTGTATTTCTATGACTTTTGTGCTTCCTGTGAAAACGGTCTCTTTTAATTTATAAACAGTGATTTATCTTTTTAATGTCCACCATGGCGGTCTAGTGGTTAGCGCGTAGACCTCACAGCTCAGAGACCAGGGTTCAATTCCACCCTCGGCCATCTCTGTGTGGAGTTTGCATGTTCTCCCCGTGCATGCGTGGGTTTTCTCCTGGTACTCCGGTTTCCTCCCACATTCCAAAAACATGCTAGGTTAATTAGCGACTCCAAATTGTCCATAGGTATGAATGTGAGTGTGAATGGTTGTTTGTCTATATGTGCCCTGTGATTGGCTGGCCACCAGTCCAGGGTGTACCCTGCCTCTCGCCCGAAGACAGCTGGGATAGGCTCCAGCATCCCCTGCGACTCTCGTGAGGATAAGCGGAAGAAAATGAATGAATGAATGAGTTCTCCTCCTATTTTGTGTGGAAGTGGTAACTTTTTGGCTTCTTATTTTGTCTTTCCCCACCCTCGGCCATCTTTGTGTGGAGTTTGCATGTTCTCCCCCGTGCATGCGTGGGTTTTCTCCGGGTACTCCGGTTTCCTCCCACATTCCAAAAACATGCTAGGTTAATTAGCGACTCCAAATTGTCCATAGGTATGAATGATGGGAATGAATGATGTAACCTATAAATGTGTCAGCTCATTTTGCCTGACTTTGTATCTCGTCTGAAATGAAGTGGTTCTTCAAATTATGGTCTGCTGACCTCTTGACTCTATTTTGCTCTGTCTTGGTGTTCTATCTGGCTCTCCGGAAGACATGACACACATACCTGAAGAAGCTTATCCGGCTTGGTGGTCGCCGGCAGATTTGTGATGCAGAGGTTCCTCTTCTCGGTGCTCCGGCAGACACTAATATGCACGCCGGGTTCCAGCATATAACCGTGTAGCTGCTGTATAGCATGTTTCGCTAAACACGCGGTGCCATATTTGGCATAGGCAAATCCACGGCTATGCCCGCTGAAGTTCATCATGAGGCGAAACTCCCACAATGGTCCCACGGCACTGAAGACTGGGATCAGAATGTCCTCGTAGGTGTCCACTGGGATGTGGTTGATGAACACCTCACAGTTGGATCCTGGTGTAGGACCGTTCCACCCTATCATGGCGACACAAAAAAGTTGGTCCAATAGCGGTTAAGATGAAAAGCACTCAGACCTCCAGAAGACCACTAATATGTGGACTCCATGAGGTTCTTCCATCCAGCAATGCAGATCAATAACTGATGGGAATCATGCATGGGTTCCACTCAAGCAGCATTCTCACCCTCAGGTGGTCCTCCATACTTTCGCTGGCCGTTAAATTGGGTGAGCTTCGTGTTGCTTGTTTTTATCCACTTTTGCAACGCTTGCATGCGCTCATATTTCATCACCTGAAACAGAACACGAGATTTTCAACATAGGCTTTCATAATCCTGCTTACTGAAAAGAAACAATCCAAAAACTCTCTTTTCGTGTGGAAGTGGTAAGTTTTGTAACAATTTAATAAAGTATATCAATGTAAAAGGGCGGCACGGCGGTCTAGTGCTTAGCGTGCAGACCTCACAGCTAGGAGACCAGGGTTCAATTCCACCCTCGACCATCCCTGTGTGGAGTTTGCATGTTCTCCCTGTGCATGCGTGGGTTTTCTCCGGGTACTCCGATTTCCTCCCACATTCCAAAAAAAACATGCTAGGTTAATTAGCGACTCCAAATTGTCCATAGGTATGAATGTGAGTGTGAATGGTTGTTTGTCTATATGTGCCCTGTGATTGGCTGGCGACCAGTCCAGGGTGTACCCCGCCTCTCGCACATAGACAGCTGGGATAGGCTCCAGCACCCCCGCGACCCTCATGAGGATAAGCGGTAGAAAATGAATGAATGAATGAATATCAATGTAAAGATGACTATAGGGGTGTTAATTCATGTCTAGAGGGCTCTAATGTTAAAAAAACAACACATTTAGAAAGTCATAAACCGTTTTTCTATGTTCTAAATATGAAAACAGTACATTTATAAATAAGGAAGCTCAAGACAGCGAGATACTGAGGGTCGCGGGGGGTGCTGAAGCCTATCCCAGCTGTCTTCGGGCGAGACTGGTCGCCAGCCAATCACAGGGCACATATAGACAAACAACCATTCACACTCACATTCATACCTATGGACAATTTGGAGTCGCTAATTAACCTAAACTAATTAATTTTGGAATGTGGGAACCCGGAGAAAAGCCACGCATGCACGGGGAGAACATGCAAACTCCACACAGAGATGGCCGAGGGTGGAATTGAACCCTGGTTTCCTAGCTGTGAGGTCCGCGCGTGAACCACTCGACCGCCGTGCCGCCCCTTAACCTGGAATTTATCTTTTCTAAACATACCATTTCCACATGGCAAACTATGACTGACTTCCTGCAGTGTTAAGGTAATGGAATATAAGGTAATGTCTCAATTTTTTTGTGTCATAGAGTGTGTACTTTCGTTAGAGTAAATAAAATACTTTTAATTAACTTTTCCAATTGAATGACATCCTCTGCAGACATGAAAGGCATCACAGATCCTCAAAAATCTGTAATGTAAATTTTTGGTTCAGTTTACAAGTGGTTAATTTGCACGGAATTAGTTGTCTTCATTGGTTGAATGAATTGTAGCAAGCACAATTTGAAATCCTTCACCCGATTCAATTCAATACAATTAATCCTTTTCAGCGTAGAAAGTCAGAATGAGAAAAGAGCAAAAAACAATGAATTCATAATAATTTGTCATTCATTGCTACCACGTTTAAAAGCAAGACAATTATTTATATTCACGACAGTGAGCAACAAGTAACGCTAGTCTTACTTCGAAGAGTACACCCAAACAATTTGCCAAACGACACGAAATCGCGGCGAATGCTGTAAAGTAAATATAAAATATAAACACATACGTGACAACTATGTATTCCAATCGAATGACACAATTAAACACAAAATAATACGTTTCTAAATATTACCCTTTTATTTTCCATCTTTTCCACACACCTTTCGCCCGTCAAGCATTGAGTAGTTATCGAAGACGCTACACAGCAGCAAGACAGACTACTTCCACAGTTACGACGATGGGCGGGTTTGGCCGCCATCTTTGGTGGTGACGAAATGTCGTGGTGTATTTAGAACGATTTGTGTTATCTATTGAAAGAACTCGATCCTCAGTCGCAGACAATGATGTAGATGAAATTGTTATTTTTTTAAAATACATTTTAAGTGAGAAATATTTCAATGTTCAACAACCAAATATGAAAACAAAACCCTCCGTACTTCAATATCACTACATATGAGATCCAACCAATAGGTGTCAGTGTTGTACAGATTAATGATGGCGACGAACGAATCGGCTCTAAGAGTCGGTTCTTTGAATTGAAGGACAGTAACCGAAAAAACAAAAGCACAGATGCAAATTAGCATCAGGTACTGATTTGGGGGGAACCTACTGTGGTGTTTACCTTGTGCCTCATTAGGAGGAAGGTTTCACTTCCGTTTTTACAGCAATGTGGTTGTTGTATAGCGATTGAGATGTTGATTTGTTCAGTGGAGAATAAACGATTAATTCCGCTCAACTTGAAAAACGTACACAATAATTGCTTTGGTTATCAGTCACATTGACAGAAATAAAGTAGAGTTATTGTCATCTTTGTAAAACATACAAGCAATGTATGAAACATATTGCTTGTGTTTTATCAAACATCTGTTGTGATGATGCTTTAGGCTGTGGTGAGTGATGCTGCTATGCTACTATCAGGACCATCACACATGTGTGTGTGTGTGTGTGTGTGTGTGTGTGTTCTCTACCAAGGCGAACAAACATGTTCATTTCAGTCAGTGTCTGCAAAACCAATATTGATCAGTGGTCAACATGGATCAGTTGAAATGAAACGGTAGCGATGCAGCACCAATGTCAATACGACCTGCACACATTGACTCTACATACTTTATATCAGGGGTGTCCAAAGTGCGGCCTGGCTTTTTTTTTTATTGGCCATGGCACATTCTACAAATATAATTTAACAAGAAAACAAACAAAAAAAACCAAAAAACACAGTAACCGCAAAATAGAAAAATCTGCAATAATTTAAACAAGAATAAAGTCAAAATATATGGAAGAAAAAAGTTGTAGTTTTACTAGTAGTAGTCATTTTAGCTGTAGTGCTATGGGAAACAAACTAACATATAAAGTTTTCTGAAAATTAGATTGCAAAATGTTATATTACAAGAAAAAAGTCATAATTACAAGAAGAAAATTTAAAATAAAAACTTGAATTAGTTGGAAACAAAACAACATATAAAGTTTTCTGAGAATTAGATTGCAAAATGTTATTTACAAGAAAAAAGTCATAATTACAAGAAGAACATCTAAAAGAAAAAGTTTAATTAGTTGGAAACAAACCAACATATAAAGTTTTTTGAAAATTAGATTGCAAAATGTTATGTCACAAGAAAAAAGTCATAATTACAAGAAGAAAATTTAAAAGAAAAAGTTTAATTAGTTGGAAAAACAAACCAACATATAAAGTTTTTTGAAAATTCGATTGCAAATTGTTATGTAACAAGAAAAACGTCATAATTACAAGAAAAAAATTGAAAAGAAAATGTTTAAAAAGTAGAAATGGAAAAAAAAACAGCCATCATTTTACATGAATAAAGTAAAATAATAGAAAAACACACGATAGCCAGCACACAAAGCTTTCAAGATCTTCCAGAGTCTGCACCTATTCCAGCTGTATTTCTCTGGATTTCGGTGAAAACGGTCTGTTTTAATTTATTCCACCCACAGCCTGCCTCCAGGTATGCCCACTCGGCTGTGATTTTGTCACACATCCGGGTGTTGTGCCGATAGCTGCTGAAGCCAACTTTATCAAATTTAATAAACAGCATTGGAGTTGATAATAAACTGCAATGTATCTTTTTAAACTTTTGGTGTCTAACCTGGAAAATGTAACTGTAACTGGAGGCAAATGAGAGGGAATTCAGCGCTCACAGTTCTGTATTTTATGCAGAGTGCACTATTAATTCATAAAAAAATTAATTCAGATTATCTGTTGACACCACTTGATTTTATACATGAATGCAATGTAAAAAATGTAATTAATTGATTTAGATACACTTTCTAAGTTGCTAACTTTATTTTTTAAGTTATGTTCAAATAATAATGTTGGCTACATGAACTTTATTTAGCATGTCATATACACTCCAATTTTATTTATTTATTTAGCAAATTTTATATATATATATATATATATATATATATATATATATATATATATATATATATATATTAAGTTACTGCTATTTAAAAAGCTGTGTGCATTATTATAATTAAGTAGACAACAAATGAAACTACTTTGAATAAAACGATTAAGTCAGTTGACTTAACATATTTTTTTGAGTTACGAACTTAAAAACTTTATTATTCTTATTATTCTTTTTTTATTTAAAAATAATTATTCAGTAAGCATTATTTAAAATAAGCTTTGAGTGAAGATGCAATATTGCAATATATGCAATATTGTTTGTTGGTTCAAAGCAATTTCATATTAAGTTGTCATAACTAAGAAAGACTAATGGAAACTGTTGCGTTGATTTTTTTTGTTGAGGCTAAACGTTTATTTTTTGAGAGTGTATGGAACATGAGGAGGAGGAACAATCTGGCATCTTCCAGCCACAGCCTCCGTGTTCCAGAAGAGATTTAATTAGAAAGCACCTACAGGTGTGTCTTACTGTTAAGTAAAGGACTCTAAAGGTGAAAATACAAAAAAAAAACATTACTTGGGAAGAAATTACCCAATAAAAAGCAGGACGTGTGGAGTTATTTCCTTCAAATGGAGTTGAAAGTGTTTGCAGGGTTGTCACAGCTGTTGCTTGTGTGTGTTGGAGGGGATGATGATGGAAAAATGATGAAGAGTGACAGCTGACAGATTGCCGATGCTTCCACCTGAGGTCATATCTCCACCATCTTTAAAAGCGCATCTGTGCAGAAAAAAAGTCACATCATTACCGAGATCGTGTAGACTTGAAATATTCTATATCTCAAGGATGTGTATGTGTGTGTGTGTGTGCCCTTTGGCTTTAGATATGCTGTTGCTAAAAAGTGTCAGCTGCTACTAGCAAGAGATGAAACTAAACCAAGTCCGAGTCCGCACGAATACAGATATTTTCAAAAACACACATTTTCCCCTCTCCAGTGTCAAAATATGTTGAAATATGTTGAAAATAGGGGCGGCACGGTGGTTGAGTGGTTAGCGTGCAGACCTCACAGCTCGGAGACCAGGGTTCAATTCCACCCTTGGCAATCTCTGTGTGGAGTTTGCATGTTCTCCCCGTGGGTTTTCTCCGGGTACTCCGGTTTCCTCCCACATTCCAAAAACATGCTAGGTTAATTAGCGACTCCAAATTGTCCATAGGTATGAATGTGAGTGTGAATGGTTGTTTGTCTATATGCGCCCTGTGATTGGCTGGCGACCAGTCCACAGCTGGGATAGGCTCCAGCACCCCCCGCGACCCTTGTGAGGAAAAAAATGAATGAATGTTGAAAATATTTAAAGTGTATCTATTGTGTTGAGTTGTGGACTTCTATAGAGCGACTACACACAATAACCAGCACAGAAAGCTTTCTAGATTTTCCAGAATCTGCACCTATTTCAGCTGTATTTCTATGACTTTTGTGCTTTCTGTGAAAACGGTCTCTTTTAATTTATAAACAGTGATTTATCTTTTTAATGTCCACTTTAGGGGCGGCATGGCGGGCAAGTGGTTAGCACGCAGACCTCACAGCTCGGAGACCAGGGTTCAATTCCACCCTCGGCCATCTCTGTGTGGAGTTTCCGGTTTCCTCCCACATTCCAAAAACATGCTAGGTTAATTGGTGACTCCAAATTGTCCATAGGTATGAATGTGAGTGTGAATGGTTGTTTGTCTATATGTGCCCTGTGATTGGCTGGCCACCAGTCCAGGGTGTACCCCGCCTCTCGCTCAAAGACAGCTGGGATAGGCTCCAGCACCCCCTGCGACCCTTGTGAGGAAAAAGCGGTAGAAAATGAATGAATGTTGAAAATATATAAAGTGTATCTATTGTGTTGAGTTGTGGACTTCTATAGAGCGACTACACACAATAACCAGCACAGAAAGCTTTCTAGATTTTCCAGAATCTGCACCTATTTCAGCTGTATTTCTATATTTTTTGTGCTTTTCATTAGCTTGTGACACAGTACCGCTAACAATAGAAAAGAGATAGTGGCAGGAAGGTAGTTGTAATGTAAATAAGCTGGTCGATTCTCGTTTTCTTAGTACTGGAATTGTTTGTTGAAGTGATATCAGGCATAGAGTTGATCCATTTATCTGACTAACATGAGTAGAAAATCTAAAATTGTTTGAGCCACAATAATGTCTAAACTTGTGAGGATTCCGTCAAAGGGCGGTACACAAAAATAAATAGATGCTTCTGCACGGTGGATGTGAGAAACTAAACCACAGGTCATCTAAAGACATTAATTCCATCCAGAGCCTTGGAGGCTTAATATAAATGTCCTGCAGATGCGATTGTCCTGAAAGAGTCCCTGACTGCTTATCAGCCACTCCCAGATAGCAGACTAATTGACTTCCATTGCAGATACTTCAGATAAACTCCTCTTCTGGGAACACAACAACCACCAGACGCTCAGGCGGGAAGAAAACTGTATTGTATGTGCATGCAGTGCTACCTTGTATTGTATTTATCCTATAAAGAATTATGTAAATATCTAATTATTATTCTAGTATGAACTCATTCATTCATTCATTTTCTACCACTTTTCCTCACGAGGGTCGCAGGGGGTGCTGGAGCCTATCCCAGCTGTCTTTGGGCGAGAAACGGTGTACACCCTGGACTGGTTGCCGGCCAATCACAGGGCACATATAGACAAACAACCATTCACACTCACATTCATACCTATGGACAATTTGGAGTCGCTAATTAACCTAGCATGTTTTTGGAATGTGGGAGGAAACTGGAGTACCCGGAGAAAACCCACGCATGCACGAGGAGAACATGCAAACTCCACACAGAGATGGCCGAAGGTGGGGAAAGACAAAATAAGAAGCCAAAAAGTTACCACTTCCACACAAAATAGGAGGAGAACTCATTCATTCATTCATTTTCTTCCGCTTATCCTCACGAGAGTCGCGGGGGATGCTGGAGCCCATCTCAGCTGTCTTTGGGCGATAGTCGGGGTACACCTTGGACTGGTCGCCAGCCAATCACAGGGCACATATAGACAAACAACCATTCACACTCACATTCATACCTATGGACAATTTGGAGTCGCCAATTAACCTAGCATGTTTTTGGAATGTGGGAGGAAACCGTAGTACCCGGAGAAAACCCACGAGAACATGCAAACTCCACACAGAGATGGCCGAGGGTGGAATTGAACCCTGGTCTCCTAGCTGTGAGGTCTGCGCGCTAACCACTAGACCGCCATGCCACCCTAGTATGAACTCAAAACACATTTTATAGACATGACTACAGATGGAAGGGTCGACATCTTTGAACTTTGCTACTATTTGAATTCAATAGTGTTATCAAACCACAATTTTCTTTGGCCCCATGGAAAGTTATTTAGCAGTCACACTTATTCGGGTACTCCATAATGCGGATTGATGCAGTACACACAGTATACAGTACACAGCATACAATACAGGACAAGTGTGCTATTTTGAAGTCAGCAAGAAGAATAACAATAACAATAACAATAAGACTAACAGGAATAATAATAATGTACTCCTGTATGTATGAATGATGATCATCTGCATTGAAAAAGACAAGAAAGTGTCAAAAAACTGACATTTCTTACAACACGTTCATGCTTTGATACCTTTTAAGATTGATGAATGTTCCCGTCGGCATTGTGGATCATTCCATCCGTCCATCTATCCATCTATCTATCACTGCAGGGACCTCCGTCCTCGTAAAGTCATGTGTCTTTTATTTGTTGGAACAATGGTGTTCACCATCTGTCTCCTTAAAGACATTGCTGTCAGTAGCTGGCCAGCTTGTTGAACAACAGTCAGCATGTACTTTACTTGATGGAACAGTGTGTATAAATTTGTACGCATATATCCTCAGATACATGTGTATTTAATTATCTATTCATTTTCATAAAAAAAAACATTATAATTATATAGGCTAATGTAGAAATATATACAAAAGTTTGGGGACTTATGTGCAAAAGTTGTGCCGGGATGTGAAAAATGAATATTTACAGCTGTTACGCCAAATAAAATAGTGTAAATAGCAAATATTGTGGTCCATGTAGCAAACATGCTAAACATATGCTAATAGATATGCTAGCTTTTATATACTTCAAAAAAACTTTATGATTTTAAGCTTACAAAAATAAAATAGTGTAAATAGCAAATATTGTGGTCCATGTAGCAAACATGCTAAACATATGCTAATAGATATGCTAGCTTTTATATACTTCAAAAAAACTTTATGATTTTAAGCTTACAAAAATAAAATAGTGTAAATAGCAAATACTGTGGTCCATGTAGCAAACATGCTAAACATATGCTAATAGATATGCTAGCTTTTATATGCTTCAAAAAAACTTTATGATTTTAAGCTTACAAAAATAAAATAGTGTAAATAGCAAATATTGTGGTCCATGTAGCAAACATGCTAAACATATGCTAATAGATATGCTAGCTTTTATATACTTAAAAAAAAACTTTATGATTTTAAGCTTACAAAAATAAAATTGTGTAAATATCAAATACTGTGGTCCATGTAGCAAACATGCTAAACATATGCTAATAGATATGCTAGCTTTTATATACTTAAAAAAAAAAACTTTATGATTTTAAGCTTACAAAAATAAAATAGTGTAAATAGCAAATACTGTGGTCCGTGTAGCAAACATGCTAAACATATGCTAATAGATATGCTAGCTTGTATATACTTCAAAAAAACTTTATGATTTTAAGCTTACAAAAATAAAATTGTGTAAATATCAAATACTGTGGTCCATGTAGCAAACATGCTAAACATATGCTAATAGATATGCTAGCTTTTATATACTTAAAAAAAACTTTATGATTTTAAGCTTACAAAAATAAAATAGTGTAAATAGCAAATACTGTGGTCCATGTAGCAAACATGCTAAACATATGCTAATAGATATGCTAGCTTTTATATACTTCAAAAAAAACTTTATGATTTTAAGCTTACAAAAATAAAATAGCGTAAATAGCAAATACTGTGGTCCATGTAGCAAACATGCTAAACATATGCTAATAGATATGCTAGCTTTTATATACTTAAAAAAAACACTTTATGATTTTAAGCTTACAAAAATAAAATAGTGTAAATAGCAAATACTGTGGTCCATGTAGCAAACATGCTAAACATATGCTAATAGATATGCTAGCTTTTATATACTTCAAAAAAACTTTATGATTTTAAGCTTACAAAAATAAAATAGTGTAAATAGCAAATACTGTGGTCCATGTAGCAAACATGCTAAACATATGCTAATAGATATGCTAGCTTGTATATACTTCAAAAAAACTTTATGATTTTAAGCTTACAAAAATAAAATAGTGTAAATAGCAAATACTGTGGTCCATGTAGCAAACATGCTAAACATATGCTAATAGATATGCTAGCTTTTATATGCTTCAAAAAAACTTTATGATTTTAAGCTTACAAAAATAAAATAGTGTAAATAGCAAATACTGTGGTCCATGTAGCAAACATGCTAAACATATGCTAATAGATATGCTAGCTTTTATATACTTAAAAAAAAAACTTTATGATTTTAAGCTTACAAAAATAAAATAGTGTAAGTAGCAAATACTGTGGTCCATGTAGCAAACATGCTAAACATATGCTAATAGATATGCTAGCTTTTATATACTTAAAAAAACTTTATGATTTTAAGCTTAGAAATTTTTCACCTTACATGGAGTTTGAAGTTGGCGTTCTTGTGTAAAGATGAATTAAGAGGAGGAAAATAGGCTATGAGTTCTTAAAGTATCGAAGGTGTGAAGAAGAGGGGGATGGCGTGATGATGATGATGATGATGATGATGATGATGATGAAGGGGACCTCGTGAGCAGACTGGTGAGGAAGATCATCAGGAGCAAGTCGTGTTTTTCACATCTTCGGCGAAACATTCTCACATCTTTTTTTCATCTTTTTAATTTTTTTTTTTAACACGGATTCAAAGGTCGAACAGTTTGAAAGAAGACCAAGAAGACCAAGACCAGCTCGAACGGGGGCGCACGTGAGTGCTACCCGACTAGCTAACAGCTCACCGAGTCCCAGTTGAAGTCCTCATCTCCAACACAACATGATTTTCTTTGGGACTCTGTTTGTTCTTTTCTCCTCCGGTAGGTTCCATAATTCTATTCCTTTATGCTCATATTTTTGGCTTCCCCGAGTACTGTAGGTTTAATTTCCATGGAATAATTATCTTTCATTGTAACAAACATTATTAGTAATGATGACGTCATTGACATCGATTGAGGAATGAAGCAGTATAGCACCACAATGTTGATATCACACAATTAATTTACCTTGAATATGTTGAAAAGAAACTAAAACAAGATAGAAGGAAAACAAAATTAAAAAAGTCTTCAACCCCCCCCCCCTACAAAAAAAAAACAAAAAAAAAGGTTGAGATAAAACACATTAAATTTTCAGCATGTTTAATGAGTGCTGACTTTTACATTTACTGCTTGGTAATGGCTGTGGTCAGACACAAATATGCCGACAAGGCATTCTATATAGTCTGTATTCTACACCACATGACTTCGCAACTCAACTTCCATGTCCATACAGTACTACAAATACTAATCATTATTAGTAGTATTATTCTTCTTCATGTGGACCATTTATCGGCAGCAGCTTTTTGTTGTCGTTTCCAGCGTATTTTTTATGAATTAATATTAATATTAATAACATACAAGAAAAAAACAACAACAAAAGTTGAGAAAAGTAAAAAGGTGTAATGTAAGGAGATACTACAACTACTACTACTAATAATAATGCAGGTTAGCTTTAATTTTTTTTAGCATGCGACCATTGATGGACACTTTCACTCCACTGGACTTTGAATGCTGTGATGGAATCAGTAGTATAATATGTATTTTGTTTTGTATTTCAGACACTGATTTGGAAAAAAAATACATCTTTATTCAAATGCACATGGAGGAAAAAGAATTAATTACTAAAAAAAGCGAGATGAGGACCAGGTATGGAAGGAAGTTAGTACAGAAAGTAGAAGAAGAAAGTACGGAAAAAATACACTATTTGAAACAAACAGCACCAAACCAAAAAACAAAAAGGCAAAGAGACAACATGTTATTTGTTTCTTATAATATTAGGACTTTTTTTTTTTTAGAAATTTTCATTTGTACATTTCATGAAGGAAATGTGTATTGAGGCAATTCTTTAATAACAATCCTTTCTGAATGTCCCTAAATAGGCTTTTTACTCACAAACATATAACATTTAATTTAAATTTAATTTAAAACCAGTATCATAAATAAACAAATCTTATTTTCAGCTGACACAAATAAACAAAAATATGTGAGAGGTCTCACTTGCTCACATTTTGTATTTTCTGAACATCTATGGGTGAGTTTTTAGAGCTAATATGCTATTTCCCCTACTTATTATAGATAAAAAAGTTATTTCCATCTGTGATTAAATGCAATTAATTGTGAGTTAACTATAGACAAAATATGATTAATCGCAATCAAATATTTAAATCGATTGACAGCCCAAAAAAAATTCCACTCTATGCTGCTAAAATGACATTTATTTTTTAGAGCTAACATTTAGTTTTTAGAGCTAATATGCTAATAATAAAGAAAAATAGTAATACAAAAATATGCTTGCTGACTGTATTTTTTAAAATAATGGCCAATAGTTCCCAAATTGATATCCCTTTTCATAAAATTGGATGTAATTATTGTTGTAGTTGCACATCGAATTGTTTAACACAAAGATATTTCCCCTACTTATTATAGATGAAAATTTCCATCTGTTTTTTTTTCTTATTTCCATCTGTGATTAAATGCAATTAATTGTGAGTTAACTATAGACAAAAGGTGATTAATCGCAATCAAATATCTTAATCGATTGACAGCCCTAAAAAAAATTCCACTCTCTGCTGCTAAAATGACATTATTTTTCTCAAGTTTTTCAAGTTTATTCTTGTAAAAATTGTAACTTTTTGTAGAAAACAGAAAAATAACACTTTTATTTCACAGCTATTCAACTTCCTGTACTTGACTTATTCTATATAGTACACACAAATTTTCATGATCACATTCACAGCGTTACTTCATGATGGAGCTCACCGACCCCGCCAATATCTGTCTATCTGTGTCACATTGTTTATATATCGTTATGTCTTTTGTGGGGTCATACATATTTTCCTGATACAATCCTGTGCGGACAGCTTGTCCAAAATGGTCATGAACAAAAGCTTTTGGTGAACACGACCTAAAAGGAGCATCGACAGCAGGTGCACAGGCTGAATAGAACTAATAAGTGAAATGGCTTGAGCTCACCCCATCCTGCTGTTCTTACTCACGCTGCCTTGACACCCTCTAAGTCTCCACAGCAACCCCCACTTCAACACCACTCCCTGATGATGACCCCCCCCCCCCCCCCCCGCAATCCTCCCCTCCTCCAGGGTAGCAATATCATCAATATCTTGCATGTTCTTCTCCTTATAGGTGTATTGCCTTTCCCAGTTCCCAACATCACTTTCGCTGCCTTTGCAACTAACTGCGTTGAAGCTCATGTGGAGTGTTCTATGGACCCCCAATGCAAAGACTTGTACCAGGGCTTGGAGCTGTGTACCGCCGATACGTCTGTGGCACCAATGGGGGAGCAGGCAGTGACTGAGTGCCTTCAACAACAGGATGCTCTGCTGGCCAAACAGCCTTCTTTGTCAGCTTGCAAGTGTCATCGTGGCTTCCGCAAGGAGGAGCAGTGCTTGCAGATATATTGGAGAGTACATCTGCTGCAAGGTCAGTCAGGGACCGGCGGAGGTTAGTGAATGTGAAAAACATAAAATACCTTCAATTCTAACCCAGAGCTAAAATGACAAACAACCATTCACACTCACATTCATACCTATGGAACTATTATCATTGTTCATTCATTCATTTTCTACCGCTTATCCTGAAGAGGTTCGCCAGGGGGTGGACACCCTGGACTGGTGGCCAGCCAATCACAGGGCACATATAGACAAACAACCATTCACACTCACATTCATACCTATGGACAATTTGGAGTCGCCAATTAACCTAGCATGTTTTTGGAAAGTGGGAGGAAACCGGAGTACCCGGGGAGAACATGCTAACTCCACACAGAGATGGCCCAGGGTGGAATCGAACTCGGGTTTCCTAGCCGCGCAGCCCAATTTGGTACATTTTTGTAGACATTTACATTATGTGGAGGTCTTTAAAAAAAACACAAAAATTCATTCATTCATTTTCTACCGCTTCTTTCCTCATGAGGGTCGCGGGGTGCTGGAGCCTATCCCAGCTGTCTTCGGGCGAGAGGCGGGGTACACCCTAAACTGGTCGCCAGCCGATCACAGGGCACATATAGACAAACAACCATTCACACTCACATTCATACCTATGGACAATTTGGAGTCGCTAATTAACCTAGCATGTTTTTTTTGGAATGTGGGAGGAAACCGGAGTACCCGGAGAAAACCCACACATGCACGGGGAGAACATGTAAACTCCACACAGAGATAGCCGAGGGTGGAATTGAACTCAGGTCGCCTAGCTGTGATGCCGCCTAGATGATCAGATTATCCTACAGTAGTTACTTCAATCCAAGTCATGTGTTTGTATGGATTCACTGTAAAACTGTTTATTATAGTTTCTAGGGATTAACATGGGACTTATTTCCCCAGTGGAGGATGACATGGAAATATCTCCGTATGACAACACACAAATGGATACTCGTATGGCCTCCTTAGTGGCAGGTAAAACACACTTTGACATGTTTTTGCAGTAAAGTGGTCCTAGTAATGGCACTTCTAGAGAAAGTATCATATATTGTCATATATTGTATATGTGTCATACATTTTGCCCAGCTTCAACATTGTTGCAAGTAGACGTGGAAAACCAATGCTTAAAAGCAGCTCAGGACTGCGGCCTGTATGAGAAGTGTGGTGCTTTGCGATCCGAGTACGTTCTGGCCTGCACCAAGAAGGTACCAGGAAGCGATCGATGTAACCAGCACAAGTGTCACCGGGCGCTACGGCGGTTCTTGGAGAGAGTACCAGAGGAGTACAGCTTTGGTGTCCTGTTCTGCCCGTGCACCAACACTCTATGTGGCGAAAGGAGGAGGAAAACCATCGTACCTTCTTGTGCCTATGAGGAGATGGACGACTTGCAACCCAACTGCCTCCACCTACAAAGCTTTTGCCGCAAGGATGCTCTTTGCAGGTTGGTTTTTAAATTTTAAACCATTTTAAATCCATGCTTCTCAGACATTGTGGAGGAGTTGAAGTATCTCGGGAGTGAGGGAAGCTCTCGATGTAGCGATCCAGCTACGTTCATCCCCTCTTCTATGCTCACAAGCTTTGGGTAGTAAATCAGTCAAGATGGCTCCAGCATCTTCTTGCACCTCACTCAGACACCAGGATACTTGAACTCCCCCTGCATCCATCTTCTATGCTGGAGCCTGGTCGAAAGCCAATTGCACACTCACCTTCATAAGTATGGTCAATTTTGAGTCATGTTATTTCAAGTCTAGAAGGCTCTAGTAATGTTAAAAAAACATATTTAGAAGAACATAGTGCTCTAATCCAGTTTTTCAACAACACAGTAGTGTGCTGTGACAAATGATACTATTTCACCTAATTATTACTAGTCATGATCATCAGAATACCCGTATAATATTATTCCTATTGTGCAATTAACCACAATAAACAAAATTACAAAATTACTATGTTCACGCTCACAAACACACCTTCATGTTTCCAGGTCAAGATTAGCCGATTTCCTTCAGAACTGCCAGCCATCAACAACAAGCAACGGTTGTCTCAGAGACTCAGCAGGTCTCTGCCTTCGAGCCTATGCAGGACTCATCGGTATGGATACCCTCTACATTTGTTTACATTACGTTTATAACAAATTGATTCATTTTTCTTAGAATTTGTACAAAATTGTTGCATTTACACATGATAGTAATCTGGCGTCCCTCAGGGAGACACACCTCACACAAACCACATTCGACCTGGATTATGGCACACATGCTAAACAGTCATTTGAAAATATTTTCAGCTTCTAGACCACATTAGACCAGATTCAGTTTAAAAACCACTTTAACTAGACATTTCAAATCTGAATCAAATCAAAAATCTAATCAAAAATTACAATCAATTCATGTTGATTAGATTTGACCTGATTTAAGTTAAAAAAAAAAACCACTGTGCCTAGACTTCTCAGACCTGAACTGGATTATGACACAAGGATTCTGATTTGTGAAATCGTTTATCGTCTTTTCACCATTTAGACCATATGAGAACACGTGCAGTTAAAAAAAAAGGCTGTACACAGACTTCTCAGATCTGGACTGGATAGATTAATGATTCACAAAAACACACTTTCTGATTAGTGGAATATTTCTATTTGTAAAAATGCAATAAAACATTGAGACCACTTTAGAACTGGTCTAGTACGACAACAACTGTGCCTGGACTGGATTACGCAACAGTGGCTCAACATTCATTATGGCACAGTACCTAGACTTCTCTTCTTCTGTGGTTTTCAAACTAGACCGGGTTTAAAATCATAAAACGGTGTCATTAATGCGTTTTTATTACATTTTACGATCTGTAGATGACTCCAGTTCTAGTTCTAAGAAGTCTAGTCATCCATGTACATACTTTTGAAGCAATGACTCTTTGACCTTTAGGTACCATCATGACTCCAAACTACATTGGGAACGACTCTGCAGATGTTTCACTGTCTTGCAACTGTAAAGGCAGCGGCAACCAGTGGCAGGAATGTCTGAGATTGCAACGCATGTTCACGCACAACACCTGCCTGCGTGAGTGTCCAAATATACAACACACAACCCAAAGACAATACACTAAGACACAGGGGTCAAGAACCCGTGGATGGCTGGTTTAGCATTTTTGTAAATGCCCCCTTTAAGGTCAGAGTAGAGTTTAATTTAACGGTGTATGTGTTACTGGAAAACAATAACAGGGTTAATAACTGTTATTTTTAACACCGTTACTCCCACCATTGCTTATAAATAATGCTGTCAATGTACACAGATCTTCACGTCCAAACTAGCCCGGACGTGTACGCCTATGCACTTCCCATAAACCTTACTCATTTATCAAGCTGCCTCCAGCTGAAACAATAAAGCCGCCAAAGATATATGTAGCTTCACACCTACTCACAACATTGGCCAGTAAAGCGCACTCTGAGCGCACACTGAGAGAGAAAAAAAATGATTTGTTTTTTGTCTCCATGCAGGTAATTCCATCAATTGGATGGGGAACCCTGGCTCTCTGCCTGGAGATGTAACGCCCCCTCCTGCTCCTAGACCCTCCCCGCTGGTTCAGGAAGATGTCATGCTGAGCAAAACCCATGTACCCTCTGACCAACACATTGTGAGTATACACTCAAAAAATAAATGTTTAGCCTCAACAAAAGAAAAAAATCAACGCAACAATTTCCATTAGTCTTTCTTAGTTAATTTCAACTTAATTTGAAATTGCTTTGAACCAACAAACAATATTGCATTGCACAAATGAGCTTTTCCTCTTCACTCAAAGCTTATTTTAAGTAATGCTTACTGAATAATTGTTGTCATAAGGACAAGTTTTTAAGTTTGTGACTCAAAAAAATGTTAGGTCAACTGACTTCATCATTTTATTCAAAGTAGTTTAATTTGTTGTCTACTTAATTATAATAACAATGCAAACAGCTTTTTAAGTAGCAGTAACTTAATATATATATATATATATACGTATATATGCTATATATAGCATATATGTGTGTGTGTGTGTATATTATATTACCAAGCAAATTTTATTAAGTCATGGCAACTTGAATTTTGTTTTAAGCTTACCAACAATAAAATTTGAGTGTATATGACATTCTAAATTAAGTTCATGTAATAGCCAATATTATTATTTGAACATAACTTAAAAAATAAAGTTAGCAACTTAGAAAGTGTATCTAAATCAATTAATTACATTTTTTACATTGCATTTATGTATTAAATCAAGTGGTGTCAATAGATACTCTGAATGACTTTTTAGAGTGTACACATGATCACATTTTAGCCTTGAATGTGTCTCAGATAGCATCCCTGTTGCCGGTACCCAAATGTTGGGCTCAACACCTCAAACGGTGAGCGTGCAGAGACGGACTATGGGTCTCAGAGGAGACTCCAGGGTGACCTAGGGATTAGATTTGATTAGATAGAACTTTATTGATCCCTTGAGTGTGATCCCACAGGGGAAATGAAGGGTCTAAGGTTGCTCCCGTTGGAGGTGGCTGGAGAGGGAGAAGTCACACTGCTGCCATCAACCAGCCAGACGTCAATGAACTGAAACCATACTGAATTCTTTGATGATGTTCAAATATTTTGACTTGTGGGCCGCATTGAGTTAACAAAATTGCACGGGCGGCCAGAACATATATTTAACATATACATTATTTGTCTCATTTCATTTGTCCCATTTTTCAGGAGCACTTTAAACATCAGACCACACCAAACTCATTCATTCATTTATTCATTTTCTACCGCTTTTTCCTCACGAGGGTCGCGGGGGTGCTGGAGCCTATCCCAGCTGTCTTTGGGCGAGAGGCAGGGTCCACCCTGGACTGGGCGCCAGCCAATCACAGGGCACATATAGACAAACAACAATTCACACTCACATTCCTACCTATGGACAATTTGGAGTCGCCAATTAACCTAGCAGGTTTTTGGAATGTGGGAGGAAACCGGAGTACCCGGAGAAAACCCACGCATGCACGGGGAGAACATGCAAACTCCACACAGAGATCGCCGAGGGTGGAATTGAACCCTGGTCTCCTAGCTGTGAGATCTGCCAGTTTGTATTTTAAAAGTTGAAATACTTAGAAAGCAACTGGCGGGCCGGATTCAAACTCTTGGTGGGCCGCATGTGGCCCCCTTGGCTGTAGTTTGCCCACCCCTGTTCTAGACGGTTGCTCATATTAGGCACATTTTCGGTGCTTTGTATTGCACTCCTCTAGAGCTGCTACACACAATAACATAAAAAGCTTTCAAGATCTTCCAGATTCTGCACCTCCTTCTGCAGTGTTCCCACTGACTTCCTACTTCCAACCCAAACAGTTTCATTTACTCAACAAATGCCCACTCTCAAGCGCTCCCGAGGACTTCTGGAGACTAGGTTCACATCTACTGAGTGCAGGCAACCTGCAGCCCATATAAGAATTGCATTGATGTCAGTAGAACAGAAAACTTCTTTCAGGACTCACTTCCAAATACGAAAACCTCATTTCTAACAAGAGAATACAACATTTGATGGTCAGAAAAGTGGAAAAAGCATAACAGATGCTCTTTAATATAGAAAAGGTGGTGAATGAAAATGTATAAAAGTTATGTATTTGGAACTAAACTCTAGTTCCTGCTCATCAGGTGGTGTACAACGAGGAAAAGGACAAATCCAAACAAAGAAAGGAGCAAGATGAAGGAGGTCAATTCGATGTCATCCCGCAGTACTTGGAGAGGGCCACCGTCACCCACCTGGGACCCTCTGTCGCTGGGGTGGCTGTCCCCGTTGTTGTTTCCTTGCAACTCTTCCTTCTGCTTATTTGTGCTGCACTGACTTGGCAATAGAGCAAAGATCGACGACATGTAGAGAGGACAGAGGTCTACACTGATATTCATAAGCCGGACAGGTGAAAATGCTGGATTGATGCGTGTAACGTGTACAGAAACCCTTCACTCCAGGTGCGGAGCATCACATTGTCTTGTATTTTTACCCCACGTGTTTATTCTCAAGCAGCATGATCCATTCATTCCGCACAAAACCGTCCGACTGCCCTATTGTGCTCTCTGCTTGATAAATACACACTAGAAGGAACATTGAAAGCTTTGAAGAAACATTGTCAAGATCTGTCATTGTTGGGGAAAACAATGCTATTTATATAATAGTTACCATACAGAAATGTGGTGGTAAAAATCAATATACAAAAATATATATTCATCAATCAATCATTGCTGTTTTGTGCTTGAAAACGGCTTATTATTAATCAAAACATATGCATATTTAAACAAATTTTTTCGATAAATTAAACATTTGAAGTATATGTAGGGGTGTTATTTCATGTCCAGAGGGCTCTAATAATGTTAAAAGCTATTTAGAAGGTTTTTTATGCTCTATGAAAAGATTTCATTTACAAATAAAGAATCCTACTTTGTGGAAATTCACTTATAATGTTTGGGTCTGGAACAAATAAAAAATACAATCAACAAACAAGGCATTACTGTTCTTATTTTTATCAAGAAAAGGTGTGTGTATTTACCATTCAAACAGAATTTGAACATGAAAGGATGTACTCCAGCCATAACAATAACATAAGCATATCATAAGATAATAATAATAATAACATAATACCATAATAATGTAGTGGTCTCATTCAAACTTCTTTCTCCCAAGAAGCTCGTTTCTCGTTTCGCCCTCCCTTGCAATGTCCCTTCTAATGTCATAGACCTGTAGAGTCTAAGAACCAGGGTCCAATGGCATCCTTATATTCAAACATTTGTGTAATTTATGTAACAACGCAGTCAAACCACCGTAAACTGGAGATGCTCGGCGTTGGCAAGGAACAGAAAGTGGAACGGCGAATACATTTGCAGTTTAATAAGAACTCAAAAATTCCCGCGGAAATTTTGATGGGCTTGCCACCTGTGCTGTGAACCTTGGGCCCGGTGTGCCAACGGCTACCGTGCCAGCACCGAGCAAGAACGCCTCAAGTACCGAAAAGGTTGATGCAGTCCCATAGTGTCCCCACATCATGCCATGTGTCTATTTGCCTTTAGACGTGAGTAAATTAGCTAAAATGCTAACATGCTAACGGCTACATGCTAGCACCTTGCAAGACAGCCTCAGGTCCCGAAAAGTTAGGGGCAGTCCCATCGTGTCCCCACATCATGCCACGTGTGTATTTGCCTTTAGACATGAGTAAATTAGCTAAAATGCTAACATGCTAACAGTCATCATGCTAGCACCTAGAAAGAGAGCCTGAAGTTTAGAAAGTGCCAAGGTTGTTGTATAACCTCCCTACATCATGCCATGTGTGTATTTGCCTTTAGACATGAGTAAATTAGCTTAAATGCTAACATGCTAATGGCTACCATGCTAGCACCTAGCAAGACAGTCTCAGGTCCCAAAAAGTTTGGGGCAGTCCCATAGTGTCCCCACATCATGCCACGTGTGTATTTGCCTTTAGACATGAGTAAATTAGCTAAAATGCTAACATGCTAACAGTCATCATGCTAGCACCTAGAAAGAGAGCCTGAAGTTTAGAAAGTGCCAAGGTTGTTGTATAACCTCCCTACATCATGCCATGTGTGTATTTGCCTTTAGACATGAGTAAATTAGCTTAAATGCTAACATGCTAACGGCTACCATGCTAGCACCTTGCAAGACAGCCTCAGGTCCCGAAAAGTTTGGGGCACTCCCAAAGTGTCCCCACATCATGCCACGTGTGTATTTGCCTTTAGACATGAGTAAATTAGCTAAAATGCTAACATGCTAACAGTCATCATGCTAGCACCTAGAAAGAGAGCCTGAAGTTTAGAAAGTGCCAAGGTTGTTGTATAACCTCCCTACATCATGCCATGTGTGTATTTGCCTTTAGACATGAGTTACTTAGCTTAAATGCTAACATGCTAACGGCTACCATGCTCGCACCTAGCAAGACAGTCTCAGGTCCCGAAAAGTTTGGGGCAGTCCCATAGTGTCCCCACATCATGCCACGTGTGTATTTGCCTTTAGACATAGTAAATTAGCTAAAATGATAACATGCTAACAGTCATCATGCTAGCACCTAGCAAGAGAGCCTCAAGTTTAGAAAGTGCCAAGGTTGTTGTATAACCTCCCTACATCATGCCATGTGTGTATTTGCCTTTAGACATGAGTAAATTATCTTAAATGCTAACATGCTAACGGCTACCATGCTAGCACCTAGCAAGACAGTCTCAGGTCCGGAAAAGTTTGGGGTAGTCCCATAGTGTCCCCACATCATGCCACGTGTGTATTTGCCTTTAGACATGAGTAAATTAGCTAAAATGCTAACATGCTAACAGTCATCATGCTAGCACCTAGCAAGAGAGCCTCAAGTTTAGACAGTGCCAAGGTTGTCCTATAACCTCCCTACATCATGCCATGTGTGTATTTGCCTTTAGACATGAGTAAATTAGCTTAAATGCTAACATGCTAACAGTCATCATGCTAGCACCTAGCAAGAGGCCCTCAAGTTTAGAAAGTGCCAAGGTTGTCCTATAACCTGCCTGCATCATGCCATATGTATATTTGCCTTTAGACATAGGCAAATAGGCAAGCCCCATAGACTGCTGCTTAAACGAGGCAAGACAGGAAATGAGTACCAAACTAAGAGCATACGAGGGGAACAAAGGAAGTAGTGTCAAAATAAGGGCGTAGACACAGAAACAGAGGAAAAGAGGAAAACTAAGAGAGCTGTCACGAGGGGGTGTCAGGTAATTGAATCAGTAAACAAAGATGGATGCCCGGGATAGTGGAATGATGGACGGATGGCAGTGACAAGCACCTTCCAGCTCACACATGCTACAGCACCTCCAGGTATGACATTTTTGTGCATTTTATTGCGGTATTAGCAAGAATAATGATGTCATTATTTCATTCAAGACCCGCCTCATCTTAGGTTACTTTTCTGTATTTATCAATAAATGTGCAAATTAATAAATTTTTACTTAAGAAAATGTTAAAAATGATTGGAATCATACATTTATACATTTATAATACAGTTTTTTTTTAATAAAAATTTTTTTAAATAAAAATGCATTCATTTTCGCAGTGGTGCTGGAGCCTATCCCAGCTGTCTTCGGGCGAGAGGCAGGGTACACCCTGGACTGGTTGCCAGCCAATCACAGGGCACATATAGACAAACAACCATTCACACTCACATTCATACCTATGGACAATTTGGAGTCACCAATTAAGCATTAGCATGTTTTGGAAACCGGAGTACATGGAGAGAACATGCAAACTCCACACAGAGATAGCCAAGGATGGAATTGAACCCTGGTCTCCTAGCTGTGAGGTCTGCACGCTAACCACTCGTCCACCGTGCAGCCCTTCTGACGTGTTGTCATGTTTAATATGGTGTTAAGAATATTTCACCGGCCAATTAAGGAATTAATCGCAGGGCCTAAATGCCCCCCCTGTGCCGCACTTTGTACACCAATGACTAAACATGTTTTTGAATTAATTCACATGAGATTCAAGGCGCTTTTTTTTTTTTTGCACTGATGTTAAATGGAGCGGAATGATGCGTTCAGATGCGTCTTCTTTTCAAGTCACACACCTGGCGAAGGCGTGAAGACACGTGTCATGTATAAATAGTTTATGTTTTGCGTGAATGACAGCTTGACCCCCCCCTTCCCTCCCCAGCACCTACCCTCCTCATCCATTATCCCTGCAGGTGATGAAAAGATGATGATGTTCAGGGGTGTATTTAGTCATTTGGGGGTCTAAAGTAGTCATTCAGGCACTGCAAGGTGGGCAGCAGCTAGTTACATACTGTATAATATTCCTAAAAAAACTAATATATTCACCCTCTCACACTGTTAAACATTAAGCACCTTTTGAATGTGTGATTATTGATCTTGAACGGTGATAAACACAATGGAGGAGAGGATGAGTAAGCGGAGAAAGCAAAGTAAAGCTTTTAATCTGCAAATGCAGAAGCATAATGTTCATTTAAGCATTAAGGGAAGGTATCTCGCTGGTTGGTATCTTCTTAATGCTCCTAAAACATTGATGAGGGCTGATAACAACAAGGGAACACGCTAATCAAATTATAGAGGGAGGGGGACACAGGCTACATGTGAAGTATATACAGTACAATACAGCTTTACAATATAACTTTATTGATTTAGAAAGTTATGACAATTCCAAGGGCCCATGACAAACTGGGGTCCAAGTACATAAATAATAATAATAATGCTATGATTTTGTGATCTGGTTACGATTTTTTTTATATAGTCAGAAAGTGATTAAAACAATCTCTTGTATTTGGTATTAAAAGTCAAAGATCTACATTTCCCAAAAGTAAACTCCAACAGTCTATTGACTCAACACCCCTACAGTAATAAGAAATGGTTTGATCCACTACGGCCTTCAGGGTGCTTCTTACCTGTCAGTCGGTATTTTCAATTTCATTCATTCATTCATTCATTTTCTACCGCTTTTGCCTACTAAAGTAGTGTCTGGGAGTGAAAAAGGAAAGTATAAACGAAAAGGTTGTCAATATGTAATCCGTTTTTGGCTGCGTGTCGTGGAAATGAACCAGTTAGCTTAATCTTTACAACGAATTAAGCTAGCAACATTTTGTGTTAGCCTACATCTCGCTCCTTTTTTAACCAACATTTTTGTCATCGTCATTACATAGGTACAAACAAATGTACATTTAATTGTACCAGGTATTAAAATTTATCTGTAAACTGAAGAAACAAGGGTGGTGTCAAAGGTTTTTCGATGATTGTATAGACAGTGTGAATGGAATTGGGGACTTTGTTAGTAGAGAAACAGCGCCTCTTAGTGGCAGGTGGTGGCATGTGCAGAGGTTGCGGTAAATAACAGGAGGAATTTCCGCTTTTCGAATGAATAGAAAGTCTGCCATCTAGTGGTCACCTTTAGTCATGACATTAAAAGCTGCAGTAAACACAACTTTAACGTTATGTTTGCAATAAAAGTTTGTTATTGTTATAAAATGTCACAGTTATCAAATAATTCAACTCGTATTGTGTTCGTAAGTGCGACGATACAACATTTAGTCATTTGACAATACTTTAAATGTGTTAAAAAGTGGCCTAAACCAAGTGCCAAAGTCAAATTAGAAAACATTTAGGAGCAGTTGTCATGTGACAGTCACGTGACCACACCAGGACATGGTTTTCCCAACTGGAAGTGTGTAGCGTATTTTTTTTTTGTTTTTTTGGTTGGGAAAAATGGATCTGAAAAAAGTAATAAACGTCCAAACTTCGGACATATTCCTGGAAAAGAAGACATGATGGACGTAAAAGACGAAAATAACAAAAATTTTGCGTCAATATCGTCTTACACACAACGGATGGTGAAAATACTGTTTTTTTTTTTTTTTACGGATGGTTTTTCGTTCCGCTGCTCCACAGCGAGGAAGGAAGGAAGGAAGTGAGGACGTAAGAAAGTGAGGACGTCAGGAGTTATCGTAGAGTTTTTTTTTTTTGTTTGTTTCCATTTTTTGAAAGTGTCTTCAGTCTGGAGCTTCTTCACGTTTTGGATGTGCGTGTTGGTTGGAGAACATCAACGTAGTAGCTAACCCTCAGGTAACAAAACAAACCATTTTATCATTATTATTATTATATTGTCATCTTTTTATTTTCTCCATCAAAGCTACTACTACAAAACATTAGTACCAGCGAACACTACTACGTACAGCTACTAACATGACTGCAAACAGTCCAAGAAACTAAAGTTACTGCAACCTAGCTAACAATACTGAGTGCAGACACTATTACAGGAAACTAGCACCAAATCACAATATTGCAATATAACATGACTGCAAAGATAATATATTGATATCATGTACTTAAGTGTGTATTTTACCAGGATAAGAAGTTAATTTCATCAATAGATAGATGCAGAAGTAAAAAAAAAAAAGGGAAGTCAGATTTTGTCAAGCATGATGAAATGATGACACAATACCAAGGATTTACAGAAGGAATTGGACACACAACTTCCATAAAGTCCAACTTTTCTCATTAAACCAATGAGTATTAGTATCAGTATTTTCCCAAAGGTCTTGGAAATGAGCACTGACATTAAATGAGTCAGGTGAGTCCTCACTGTGGCTCTCGCTGTGGTTTGCTGGAGTCTTAACTGATATATTTAAATAGATTTCAGTTATGTTTTAACAGGGAGGTTTTTATTTAAACATTTTCATATCACTGTATTGCAGGTGGGTGGCACGGCGGTCTAGTGGTTAGTGCACAGACCTCACAGCTAGGAGACCAGGGTTCAATTCCACCCTCGGTCATCTCTGTATGGAGTTTGCATGTTCTCCCCGTGCATGCGTGGGTTTTCTCCGGGTACTCCGGTTTCCTCCCACATTCCAAAAACATGCTAGGTTAATTAGCGACTCCAAATTGTCCATAGGTATGAATATGAGTGTGAATGGTTGTTTGTCTATATGTGCCCTGTGATTGGCTGGCCACCAGTCCAGGGTGTACCCCGCCTCTCGCTCCAAGACAGCTGGGATAGGCCCCAGCACCCTCGTGAGGAAAAAGCGTTGTAGAAAGCATATATAAAATAGTAAACATAACAAAGTAACGTGTGTTTGTCCTCTAGAGTACTACCATGGCTCGGTATTTGAGGTATTTCACCACAGTGGGTGATGAGCAGCCCGGACAGTGGGAGGATGATGAACTGCAGATCTTCTCAGAGGACCTGGAACCTGCAACAGAAACTTTAACCTTCAGAGATTCCCTGAAAAGACTCTACACCTCTGACCGCTTTCAGGTATTTATGTAGTACTAATAATGTATTTGTATCTACTTGTAAACTGCGATATTGAATAGTTACATCTTTGGTATTTGTATCACTTGTGGGGGCTAGAAGGCTTTCACTTCCTAGTAAGAGTAACTGAGGTCTCTAGAGTATCACAGTAGTACACCTGGTCTCCAGTTCAGTTCAGTACCGTGACTGACACGCTCACATCTGCCGCCATTGTGGTGGCATCACTTCTACAGAGCAAGAAGTGTAAGTATATGCCCCTCCCACTCAGCTTCCATAGTAACACACACACACAAGTCTTACTTATGTTGACAACATTGGGTAATAAGAGTCTAAATGTGACTATAGGGGTGTTATTTCATGTCTAGAGGGCTCTAATAATAATTACTGTTGAAAAAAAAACTTACATTTGTTCACTTCCTGCTTTCCTAATATAATGTAACAGTTACTGATTGTAAAAGTACCAGATGGAGGGGTAGGATTTAATAAGCTTTGCTTCTTCCTACTCCTTTTGGACATGTGGAACTGTGAACTGATTATGGGATGCATTCATCCCATAGCAACACACACTTGTGTCTTACTTATGTTGACAACATTGGGTAATAAGAGTCTAAATGTGACTATAGGGGTGTTATTTCATGTCTAGAGGTGTCTAATAATAATTACTGTTGAAAAAAAAACAAAAAACTCGCATTTGTTCACTTCCTGCTTTCCTAATATAATGTAACAGTTACTGATTGTAAAAGTACCAGATGGAGGGGTAGGATTTAATAAGCTTTGCTTCTTCCTACTCCTTTTGGACATGTGGAACTGTGAACTGATTATGGGATGCATTCATTCCATAGCAACACACACTTGTGTCTTACTTATGTTGACAACATTGGGTAATAAGAGTCTAAATGTGACTATAGGGGTGTTATTTCATGTCTAGAGGGCTCTAATTATAATTACTGTTGAAAAAAAACAAAAAAAACCCTTACATTTGTTCACTTCCTGCTTTCCTAATATAATGTAACAGTTACTGAATGTAAAAGTACCAGATGGAGGGGTAGGATTTAATAAGCTTTGCTTCTTCCTACTCCTTTTGGACATGTGGAACTGTGAACTGATTATGGGATGCATTCATTCCATAGCAACACACACTTGTGTCTTACTTATGTTGACAGCATTGGGTAATAAGAGTCTAAATGTGACTATAGGGGTGTTATTTCATGTCTAGAGGTGTCTAATAATAATTACTGTTGGAAAAAAAAACAAAAAAAAACTTGCATTTGTTCACTTCCTGCTTTCCTAATATAATGTAACAGTTACTGATTGTAAAAGTACCAGATGGAGGGGTAGGATTTAATAAGCTTTGCTTCTTCCTACTCCTTTTGGACATGTGGAACTGTGAACTGATTATGGGATGCATTCATCCCATAGCAACACACACTTGTGTCTTACTTATGTTGACAACATTGGGTAATAAGAGTCTAAATGTGACTATAGGGGTGTTATTTCATGTCTAGAGGGCTCTAATAATAATTACTGTTGAAAAAAAAAAACTTACATTTGTTCACTTCCTGCTTTCCTAATATAATGTAACAGTTACTGATTGTAAAAGTACCAGATGGAGGGGTAGGATTTAATAAGCTTTGCTTCTTCCTACTCCTTTTGGACATGTGGAACTGTGAACTGATTATGTGATGCATTCATTCCATAGCAACACACACTTGTGTCTTACTTATGTTGACAGCATTGGGTAATAAGAGTCTAAATGTGACTATAGGGGTGTTATTTCATGTCTAGAGGTGTCTAATAATAATTACTGTTGAAAAAAAAAACCCCAAAAAACTTGCATTTGTTCACTTCCTGCTTTCCTAATATAATGTAACAGTTACTGATTGTAAAAGTACCAGATGGAGGGGTAGGATTTAATAAGCTTTGCTTCTTCCTACTCCTTTTGGACATGTAGAACTGTGAACTGATTATGGGATGCATTCATTCCATAGCAACACACACCTGTGTCTTACTTATGTTGACAACATTGGGTAATAAGAGTCTAAATGTGACTATAGGGGTGTTATTTCATGTCTAGAGGGCTCTAATAATAATTACTGTTGAAAAAAAAAACCAAAACCTTACATTTGTTCACTTCCTGCTTTCCTAATATAATGTAACAGTTACTGAATGTAAAAGTACCAGATGGAGGGGTAGGATTTAATAAGCTTTGCTTCTTCCTACTCCTTTTGGACATGTGGAACTGTGAACTGATTATGTGATGCGTTCAATTGTAATCCGATGCATGTTCAAATGAAATTAAACCATTAGCATTAGCATTAGCATTACCATTACCGTTTGTCCTGGTGATTTCTTAGTTGTGCTGCTATAAGTCTAGACTGCCAGGGGATCTCCTGTTCCTTTAGTCTTCTCTGTTTGGGTTCTGGTGGAGTTTTTCCTTGCCTCTATCGCTAAGGGCATGGCTGTTGACTGTGATGTAACTGCTGTTGTGTCCATTGCTCTGTCATCCTTCTTCTGGCTATCTGTCCTTCAACCCAACCCAACCAGTTGGAGGTTTCTCGCCCAGATTGAGGTTTTCCTTGCCTCCGTCACCATGTGATATGCGGTTGAGTTTGTGTTCAACATGTATGAGATAATGGTCATTCAGGCTTCTCAGTGTCTGACAAATGATCAGTGGACTGGTTTCAACCATCAGGTGTTGGTGGTGTGTTTGGTTGTCCTGGATGCCATTTTCGTCCTGGCAGAACTTCTCATAGATTTGGCGATTATCCAAGTGGAACACGGGCACATCGCACCCGAGGTGAGTCTTTGTGTTCTTCAGCCATCCAATACCTGATGTTTTGTATCATGCGTTCATGAGGGGATGCCTTTACTTCCATGGTAGGTTTTTCACTACCTGAGTTTGGGACTTCTCACATTCTTCATGGTGGAACTCGCTGGCAAGCTGTACGCGTATCGCTTGGAGTTCTTCCAACACAAGTTTGAGGTGTTTGATGCTTTGGTGGTGGTGCTGTCTTTTGTACTGGACATCGTCTTTCTCTTCCATGATGATGTTTTCGATGGAATGGGTCTACTCATCCTGCTGCGTCTATGGAGGGTGGCGAGAATCATTAACGGTGAGTAAATGGAGTCATGACATGCACGGTCACACACGATGACGGCTAAGAACCGAGGACAAGGAGTGGACTCACCTTTTTACAGTTTTTTTTCGATTGTTTAAACACATTTTCTGAAAGGATGCCTCATATTCTCAGAACTCTACACACAAATCCAAAAATCACTCACACATTTCTGAAAACCCCTCAATTCTCCTGCAAAATGAAATGACGCACACAAACCACTATATGAACAACATTTATATGAACCTGATGTGCTCAGTGTAAAACACTGTGATTACGTCATATTCATCATGACTCGGGCCTTTTTGTGTTCAGTGTGACACTTCTTGCAAAATGTTTTAGAATTGTTTTTTGGTATTTTTTTTTTTGACTCGGAACACAAAATTACACAGAAATATATATTTTTATTTTTCACAGAAAAACAATCTACGAAGTGTTGATCAGAGCCAACACAAAGTTCCACATATAGTGGTCTGCATCTAAATGTATACAGCTTCAGTTAAAGAAATAATAATAATCATAAACAAAAAAAAATCAATGAATAACAAAGCAAAAGACGACACTACAGTAAACCTCGGATATATCGGATTCAATTGTTCCCACTGGTTTTGTCCGATATAAGCGAAATCCGTTATATGCGTATACCGGAAAATGTCCGCCACATTCATTACACGGACGTGCAATGCCATGGGGGAATTTTATTGATCCATGTTCACAGCCAAAGCTGAAGATGATAACATCTTTGTATGAATTACAGACATGTACATGAGCATGTACAACGAAAAAAAAAAAAATCTGTAGAAATGCCTTCTTGTTGCTATTAGCGAGGTTTAGAAACCAAACGATAAACGCAAACGATAATGACGTCACATGCTATTGACAAGTCGGCAAATTCCCATACATTTCAATAGCATAGCATTAGCTTTGGCTGTGAACATGGATCAAAGATGGATCAAAGGCCACGATGCGGCCATCCGATTATATGCGAGGGAAATTGGAACGGGACTGGAGATTTTGTCCGAAATAGGCGAAATCCGTTATAAAAAATCCGATATATGCAATGAATTTTTATTGGAAATGCATTACAGAAAAATTGGTTCTTTTTTTATCTGTCCGTTGTGAGCAAATTTCCGATATATCCGAGGTTTACTGTATATATCCGCTGGAATCTCTCTACATCAGGGGTGGGCAAACTACGGCCCGGGGGCCACATCCGGCCCGCCAAGTGTTTGAATACGGCCCGCCCAATCTTTCCAAAGTATTTCATTTAAACTCAACATACAACCTGGCATCATGGCCTGAGCCAACCTTTTGATGGTTTTATCAATTTCGTTTTTTGACATGGTCTGTTGTTTACAAAGTGCTCCTGAAAAAAGGGACACAAGCACATAATAATAATAATAATAATAATTATTATTATTATTAGATTATTATAATTATTATTATAATTATTATATTAATGCTAATTATTATATTAATTATATATAATATTATTGTTATATTTGCATATTTTACATAATAATAATATAATAATTATTATTTTAATTTTATTGTAATTATTATAATATTTTATTATTTTTAAAATATTTAAATATAAATATAAAATAATAAATAATAATATATAATACGTAATATATAATACCAGGTGGACTGTTACGTGTAAAATATATAGTCTGCCCCCCCCCCCCGTAAATTTTGTCATATCAATGCGGCCCGCGATTCAAAAAGTTTGCCCACCCCTGCTCTACATGCATCTTCCATATCTTGGAGAAGGGGATTGTGTGTTTCTGGATTTCTGACCCTTTGCCCCGCTTCCCTTATTGTTAGACCGCTAATTGTAAAAATGTGTGACAGGTGTTTACCCATGTGATGAGTCAGTGTGAATAATAGGAATATTAATTTGACTGTTTTGAGTGGCATTGTGTTCTATGTGAAAACAAGAAGTTTACTTCATGGAAATTGTGCCAAAACTCAAGAGAATTGTGTGTAGTGTTTTGAAAAAAAGTGTGTTGTAGATCTGCAGTCTTGAGTGTAAAAGCAGGAATTGTGCTTTATAGTTTATCAGACTTGGTTCATGGAGTTGGTGCATTGGTTCTATGTTGTGGTCATTGTGTCTCAAATTGTGTGTAAACAATCGAGAAAAAACTGTAACTTGCAGGCCACAATGGGTTCTGAAATGGGTTGCGACTTGAGCTTCTGCGTTTTTACGACGCCATTGCACATCTTAAGATGTCTCCTAAGATAAGAACGCTAACGTCTTGTGTTAATGATTGAATACATTGCAGGGATTCTTGTGTCGGTAAAAACCCGCGCGGATCAGAAGATGCACAAGCTGAAGGGGAGTTACGACCATCTCGTACAAAGAATCACTGAACTACAACAGCAAGTTGATCAACTTGTAAGTTTTCACTACTCGCTTTTGTTGTTTATTTGGTCAGTAAGTCTTTTTTAAAATGGTTAAAAGTTTAGCTTTGGAGGCATATTCATACAAGGTGGCTAAGGAAGCTAATTAGATAATAATAAATGTCACATACAATAGTTATGCTCCCCAAAAGTCATTAATTTATAATGATGTTTTCCAAACATGCACTGATGCCTGATATCAATCAGACTTTGCCTGTTTTCATGTATCCTAGCAACAAGACAACCAGAAGCTTCAAGCCCTCCTCAAGACGCACGGCATCGACTTCTGACTGCCATTCTTCTCCAAGGCGATTCATATCTTTCAGCTTTCTCCATTATCGGATTCTATCATGCGCTATTTCTCAATCCTGTGTCCAAGTGTCCAATCATTTTCCCGTACTTGCTTTATGGTGTTTATTGTACAAAACTTGTCCACTGAGCATCGCATCCATAAAAGTGAAAGGACTTTGCTACATTTTGCACATTAAAGAAGCTAAAGGGGTGGCACGGTGGTCTAGTGGTTAGCGCGCAGACCTCACAGCTAGGAGACCAGGGTTCAATTCCACCCTGGGCCATCTCTGTGTGGAGCTTTCATGTTCTCTCCGGGTTTTCTCCGGGTACTCCGGTTTCCTCCCACATTCCAAAAACATGCTAGGTTAATTGGCGACTCCAAATTGTCCATAGGTATGAATGTGAGTGTGAATGGTTGTTTGTCTATATGTGCCCTGTGATTGGCTGGCGACCAGTCCAGGGTGTACCCCGCCTCTCGCCCGAAGACAGCTGGGATAGGCCAGGAGGAAAAAGTGAGGAAAAAAGCGGTAGAAAATGAATGAATGAATGAGTTGTCCTCCTATTTTGTGTGGAAGTGGTACATTAAAGGCAATTTAATGTATGTGAATATATGATAAACTACCCACATCTTAGCTTTGTCTCTGATTGTGCTTCGAATCGCTGTGGGTTTTTATAAAATTGTATAGCCCGCACATAACTGTTGCTATAGCAACACAGACCGGAACGCCATCAGTGTGGCCCCAGTGCTGGGGCCCCTAGGGTTAAAAAAATGTGAAATTAACCTGGTGGTGATGGTTATCGATTCACACAAACGGGAAGAAGAAGTCGGCTGGCAGCTTGGCGTTGATGGTGGGCATGGCTCTGTAACCAGGAAGAGCAGCAGCAGAAACGTCTATGAAGCTCACCGAGCTCTGAATGGACACAGCGTTTGTGCCTGTGCTCAGCAGAACCTATGAGAAGCAATCGAGCACACGGTTACATGTACACGCATTTACATTTGGAACATGTGCCGACACGGCTTTTTTTCTCTAGGACCCCCCCCCCGCACACAGCGTGTTTGGGGGGGTCACTGGTATAGCAACCATCAATACCAATACATCCACACATGCATGAAGGTCAGTTTCGTTTCATTTGATTCTTGTACTTTTTGCCGTTTTGTGTCTACTTGTTAACTGAATGGCTACTCACCAGATCGCTGGTATTAGTTTGGATAATTTGCTTGACGCTCACAATTTGAGCTTGGGGATTCCTCAGGTGTCCGTATTTTGTCCACTCGATCTGTAAGTCAAGTGACAACGGGATGCTGCAAGCTTGTGAATCCTGCAAATGAAAACATGTCCAATGAAATGTTATATATTATATATCATGTTTGTATGCGTTTGTGTGTGTCTTTTATATACCATTATATATACACACAGTACTGCTCAAAAGTTTGGGATCACTTGCAAATGTCTTTGTTTTCCAAAGAAAAACACATTTTCATGCATTTCACAAACAATTTTTTCCATTTCACAAACAATCAGATGATTTTGAAAGAAGGATGTACATTTTTGCATAGAGGCCTACTAACAACAACTGTCAGTCCTCCGCATCAATCTCCTGGTATGGCTGCTAATCCAAGTTCATCATTTTATAAGGCTAATAGATTATTAGAAAAGCCATCTAAAAAATCTAAACTAAAACTGAAATCTCTTACCATGCTGTTAACTACTCCCTTCAGAGAGCAGCACACACTGGGTCTAACAAGGACAGAAAAACGCTGCACAACTGTGCAAGAAGACAAATATCTGAGAGTGTGTAGTTTAAGACAAAGACGCCTCCCAGGTCGTCACCTGGCAGCTGCACTAAATAGTACCCGTCAATCACCAGTGTCAGTATCAACAGTGAAGCAGTGACTTCAGGATGCTGGACTTCATAGCAGGACTGCCAAGAAAAAGCCATATCTCAGACTGGACAAAATTTTTTTCCAAGTGATCCCAAACTTTTGAGCGGTAGTGTATACCATTAGTACCGGATATTTCACATACCAATATTGTCAAGCCCTTCATTACTAATACAGTGTTCCCTCATTTATCATGGGGCTAGGTTCCCAAAATAGCCTACAATAAGTGAAATCCAAGAAGTAGCTTAAAAAGTCTGCGCTTACGGTGGGTTGGTAGGTGTGCTGAATGGACACCCAGTCGAGGGAATTGTTTACTGAAGAGTTTCCGAACGCAGCAACAAACTGGGGATAGTTGTGCCCTTGCAGAACATCAAGAACGATTTGGGAAACAAGGGAGCAGTTGGTTGAATCCTCCAGTCTGCACACAAGAGCACACATCCAATCACATACAGAAGACGTGCTGTATACACAGTATCTTCATGCCACAATATCCTGCCTCAATGTGCAGCCAGAAGTTGCTTCCACACCAAACAGGACAGGAGAACGCTTATGTGCACCGCTCATACAATTGTGGTTTGAAGAACTCTGATGAATGGACACTGTGTCTCCATGGCGTCTCGCAAGTCCTGTAGGGACAGCTGTTAAGGACAACATGCACGTTTTAAAAACAATAATAGTAACATATTCCGTGTATGGGAAGGATATTCAGGAGTTGCTCGGGCAGATAAAACAGGACGTCCCAACACATAACCGGGATTTCCACTGTTTTGCTCCGGCACATTCTCATTGTTCTCCTATTGGAAGACACAAGACATCAAGACCACATGAGACATTCTGTATCATCTCACCTCTACAAGGGTCTGTATTTTGGATATACTGTATTGTGAGAGCTAGTGACTTTCAAGTGGATCTTAATATAAATACAGTAAAGTCTCGTTATATCGATATTCTCGGGAGTCGGAAAAAATACCGATATAACCGGACTATCCATATATCCGATCCTGCGCCGAACTGCATTAAAAGTGGGCGGATCTTTGATATGGCATGTAATTTTCTCCTTGAGTTCATGGATTGCGTATCTAGCATGCTTTTGTACTACAATACATTTTGTACTACAGTAAATAAAAATAAACTTACGCTGTAGTGATTACCGGTTACCGGGACATAATTCACCCCGGAACTATCGATAGGGAAGGTGTTGGGAAGGGACGGGTGTTTTCCGCTGTGTGTGCTGCACTGTGGTGGTGGAAGTGTGAAAAATAAAGTTGACTGGAAGCAGCCGTTCGCCGTGTTCTTTTTTGGTATTGAAATCCTTAAGCAAAGATTGATTTAAGCTGCTTTTGTATCGATATAAGCAGACCAAATTGGCTGGCGGGAGATGAAAAGGGCATCCTAGTAACCGGATTATCATAATAACTGTGTATCGTACTAACGGAGCTAATTAGTATATCATAAAAGACTAGAAATTTGCCGGGAAATGAAAATAGTATCGTAATAAGTAGTAATTCGTTTTAACCGATATCGATATAACGAGACTTTACTGTACATATCTTTTTCCTATCTAACACTTGTAAAACAAATGTATATTGCACAAGAATAAACACATTGTACATTAATAAATGGGTTATACTTTTTCTTGGTCCGACACCGGACATATTTACTGGATTGGATATGGGGTAAAAATATAGAACCCCTCTAATCCAATCCAAAACTCCAAAGCATTTAACATTGCACATTTGGTAGATCCTTACAACATGGATGTGATATTATGATCAACATCCTTACACTTATGTAAGTGAAAAAATACCTGTATGAATGTGATAGCAAAGTCCTGCTCCAGAGTCAGTGGTTTTGCATGAAGGTGCCCCAGCAGCAGACGAACCGCAGCACTCACTATTTGACCTGAAACCGAGTACGTCACCACATACAAAACCTGACAAAACAAACAAAAAAATACTAATAAATGACATTGTTTTTATTGTAAAATACTTATGTGTTGGACTGACCTTGAGGACAACATTAGCACACACGTTAGTCGGTGTTGTGATGAGGTTTGGATTGATATCGTTCTGTTCATCGAGGTTTAATTCCTGTTGAGTCCCATCTAAAGATTGCAAGACAACTGAAGTTGTCTGCACGGGTACGATCTGACAATCACATGCAAAAAACACTTCCACTTTCCATCGGTGGACTGACTTTGGAAGACGCAAAAGGAGGAGCACTTACCGGGGCGTCTTCATTTTTGTGCTGCGATGACAAAACAGAGGAATATAACTCTCACATGTGACAAATCATAAAGACAGCAGCTACAGTTGCACTCAAAATTGACTTCAATTGACTTCAATGTTGATCACAACACATTTTATTTTGTTCCTCGAAGGGTGTGCATCTTCCTTAGCTATGTCATCTTTACAGTTTATTGTACGAACCGTTCATCAGGCGTAATGATGAAGGGGGCGCATAATTATTACTCATTACCTCCATTAAACTGATATAGGAAATAGAATGAAAGGAGAAGTCAAGCGTTGGGAAATTGAAGTTTTCAACATATGCCTGTGCTGCAACCAACCAGAAAGTCCAGAAATGCAATCTGTAAGGCACAAAGACTACAATAACGTGCAAATTTTGGGTAGAGTAACAACAAATTGCAAAACATATAACTGCCTAGCTTTTGTGTAGAAAAAAGGTCAGTCAAATTATGAAAAAAAAATAAAAAATTTATCATTTTTAAAATTAATTAATCATGATTAATCATCTTGACATAATCATCATGTTTGGACATAATCATCATGTCCGAAATTGGCCAATGTTTACTGTATTTGATTAGCAGAAAGGTAATGTTATTATGAGCAATGAGAGGGTGCGTTCAAAAAAATCACGTAAAAATACTTAAATACTAAAACTCCCAGCATACTTCAATGTGTCAAATTGTACATCCGAATTAAGAGTTACAAAAAAAAAAGATATGCATAACAAAGTCAAAACCCTAACACGCTAACAGTTAGCATGGTGGCACCTAGCAAGACAGTATTACATGGCCAAGTGCCAAGGCAGTTCCATAGTGTCCATACATCATGCCATGTGTGTATTTTCATTTAAATATGCATAACAAAGTCAAAATGCTAAAATGCTAACAGTTAGCATGGTGGCACCTAGCAAGACAGTATTACATGGCCAAGTGCCAAGGCAGTTCCATAGTGTCCATACATCATGCCATGTGTGTATTTTCATTTAGATATGCATAACAAAGTCAAAATGCTAACATGCTAACAGTTAGCATGGTGGCACCTAGCAAGGCAGTATTACATGGCCAAGTGCCAAGGCAGTTCCATAGTGTTCATGCATCATGCCATGTGTGTATTTTCATTTAGATATGCATAACAAAGTCAAAATGCTAACATGCTAACAGTTAGCATGGTAGCATCTAGTAAGAAAGCACCAAGTCCATTAAGTGCTAAGGCAGTCCCATAGTGAATGAATGAGGTTCATATACTTCAGGGGTCTCAAACTCAATTTACTTGGGGGCCACTGGAGCTAGGGTCTGGGTGAGACTGGGCCGCATCAGGTTTTCCAAAAACCCCCCCCCCATAAAACGCATTTATTAAAAACAAAAAAATTAAAAAAAACTTTGCCTTGGTTCCAATTTTCTACCATAAAAGCTCTGATAAAAGATTCCACTGTTCTCAAATATCTTACTTTTTATTTTTCTACATAAAATAAGATGAAAAATAAATAAACAAATCAAGAATAAAGAAAAAAAAGCAAAAAAAGTTACAAATTGACCGATAAGATATCAACATCATTGTCTTATTATTCTTCATGTTTATTTACACATATGCATTAGACCAATTTTGTGATGTTCAAAGCGTCCCTGAATGCGTCTTGCGTTGTTGCAATGAGATATGTAAATATGGTATAAAGTGTTGGAATTGTACTGCTTGTTTATGTGTTCAATGTCAATGCATAAGTTGGACTTATGCATTGTTTTAATAACAAAACTTGGGCCAATATCGTATGACAACCTGGAAAATGTATGCAAAAGTGAAGAGACAACATTTTCAGTGAAAACCGGTTGTGTGCAGCACAAGAAATCAATACACATTTACATATATATTTGCTCAATACGCATAAGCACACATTTATCTGTGCGCTTCTTTCACAGCAAGCGTAGCCACAGCAATAAATGACCACAGCTGGGGATGTGTACTCACAGCAAAGACGTTGATCTTAGTATACGTGTCCGCTTTAAGAGGAGATAGAGAGGTGCACGCTTTCATCAGATCCACACGCCGAGAACAACGACCTTTCACGTCCACGAGAAATGCTGAGAAAACCAGAAGTAGTCAGTCAATCTCCTTGCAGCGACATTGTGTTGTAGTCGTTGTTGTCTCACAATTCCCTCACTAGGAGATTACTATCGGGGGAATTAATCCAAAGACGACTACATTACTCCCAACTGAAGCAGTGGAAAACAGAACCTTCTGGGGAAGTGGGGAAAAGACAAAATAAGAAGCCAAAAAGTTACCACTTCCACACAAAATAGGAGGAGAACTCATTCATTCATTCATTTTCTACCGCTTTTCCTCACGAGGGTCGCGTGAGGGTGCTGGAGCCTATCCCAGCTGTCTTCGGGCGAGAGGCGGGGTACACCCTGGACTGGTGGCCAGCCAATCACAGGGCACATATAGACAAACAACCATTCACACTCACATTCATACAATTTGGAGTCGCCAATTAACCTAGCATGTTTTTGGAATGTGGGAGGAAACCGGAGCCACCCGGAGAAAACCCACGCATGCAAACTCCACACAGAGATGCCCGAGGGTGGAACTGAACCCTGGTCTCCTAGCTGTGAGGTCTTGGCGCTAACCACTCAACCACCGTGCCATGTAGATCTTCCTATTTCAGCCTAACTTTATTTGAAACAACAAGCGCATGAGTTTAATTTATCTAAAGCAGACCGGTTTCTTACCTATGGGACTGAGGTCAACGCAGTCAACTGTAACACCGGAAGCCGGGAGCCAAAGTGTGCCTCTTTGTCCATTTTCCTTTGCAGACTCAATTACATCGCCATACTGAAACATTTAATGAGAAATAATTTAGTAATCAACAATATGGATCATCGTCGTTAATCGTTAAAAAAAAAAGCTCATAGTTACGTGATAAAATGTGTTTGGCATCTGAGTGCTTTCCTCCTGACGGCTAAAAGCAAACTTTTTAAACTGTTTGAACAGCATGTCAAAGTTTGTGTCCACCGGAAGAGCAGGAGCAGGGAAAGAAAATGCATCAACACCTACAAAAAAAAAAAAAAACATGAATAGCGGTTCTTCTGTTGCAGGCATGTGTTAGGCCAGCTATGTTGGGCGGGTTGTGCATGACCTGTGAACCAGGAAGTGCGGGAATCGGTGTGTGTGCTGCGCTCTGGTGGTGGAAGTGTGAAAAATAAAGTTGACTGGAAGCAGCCGTTCGCCGTGTTCTTTTTTGGTATTGAAATCCTTAAGCAAAGATTGATTTAAGCTGCTTTTGTATCGATATAAGCAGACCAAATTGGCTGGCGGGAGATGAAAAGGGCATCGTAGTAACCGGATTATCATAATAACCGGGTATCGTACTAACGGAACTAATTATATCATAAAAGACTAGAAATTTGCCGGGAAATGAAAATAGTATCGTAATAAGCAGTAATTCGTTATAACCGATATCAATATAACAAGACTTTACTGTATCTCACTTCTCAGTTCACCGTTTCAATTGTTGTCAATGTTTGTGTAACTTGACATATTTCCTGTGGTGGAATGAACAAAAATGTGTTGTACACAGCATTTTTATGTCGATTTTCATGATCGGGAATTTTTTTTTAATACCAATATCAATTCCTATTGCATTTTTATGCTGATATGAAAGCCACCCAGAATGTATGGGTTTCTGACCTTTTGGAATACTACGGAAACAGGGGTTCTACTTGAGTTTAAGAACACCTTCTAATTCTTGTTTTATTTTATAAACAAGGAACACAAATTAATTAAATTGATTTGGATAAAAACAACTTACGATTCTGTGACTGGATACAGAAAGCGTGATAACATGTTTCCCTTTGGATAGACGACTGCAGCTCGGAGTAGCCCTCTGCTGTATCCTTTAAATCATAGAATGCTGAATAATCGCTGCATAAATGCTTGTTGCCACTGAAAAATGAAAACATGAAGGTTTCAGCATCCCAACACACATTTTTATTTTGCTAAATGGTCCAATAGAATTTGCTTATTCAGTAATAGCTTTGTTATCAACAACCAGAAGACCCACCCTAACCAAGTAATACACTACCACTACACTACCACCACTTGCCTGATTGTAGTAAGCGAGCAGTGGGTGAACAAAGCCAGTTCCTGGCCACAATCTCTGTCACAGCAGCAGTTGATGTCACAGATGCCTTTGTGTTCATCACAGGAACACACACTGCCAACTACAACAAGCATCAACATGAAATATACTAAAAACAGGGACTTTACTATACTAATCCCAGAGACTGGGATTACCAAAGCAATTATCACAACTATGTGTAAATGGTTGAAAACAGTTTATTTATTATTTACCATCAGTGACGAGGGTTGGTAGATGACCGTACTCAGTCGGTGCAGCCGTCAGTCGTTCGGTCACTGGTTCAGAACTCGGACCTAGCGATGCATCAACTGTAGCTTCACTGCCGGTGTTAGGAATGGTGGAGGATTCCAAGTCCGTGGCGGTAGGTGTAAAATTATCGAAAGTCTGGTTTTGTGCTACATCCCAGTAGAGAACTGTTGTGAAATTAGTTAAGTTAAAAGTTGTGTTTTCCTTCGAGGCGAACGAAGTAAACAATGAAAACAATCCTAACCAAACGACAGCGACACAGTCCGCCATGTTTGTTTGGTTGTTGCTATGGTTGTCGCCGGAACTTCCGGTTTAAACCTTTTATTTACTTCATTAAATCGTCAATTGCAATGAAATATAAACAAATATCAACCAGTAGGATTAAAAATAAGTTACAAGAGTATACGCGATATAAATTGGGGGATTAAAAAATATATTCGGTTTTGCCGGAGAAACTCTGCTTCCGGTCCGCTCGGCAACACTCGGCTAACATCGGAGGTAGTAAAATGAAAAAAGGAAAAGGAAGCGTTCGGGCTTTAATATCAACAACCACTGAACAGAATTTCATTTTTTAAATTTGACAATCACGTTGAGACCATTAAAACATCCATAAACGTAGCCAATAAAAGATAATAATAATTTTAGAGTTACATTCACAGCAGAAACCATCACAACGTTTTTACGTCATTTTCTACCACTAGATGGCAGCAGAAGATTTATTCTCATTGCAGCAGGGGCGGAGTTAAGGGGTGGTATAGGTGGGTTAAAATCCTGGATGTTTTCTGAAAAACTCAAGTCGGAATTTCACCTTTGAAGGAAAAAACGTCAACATAAAGAGTTCAGTCTTACAATCTCCCTTTGGGAGTATTATCATCAAGTAGTCTCTAAACCTCCATTGTTATGCACAAGACACTCAACTCTACCTACAGTAGCCATTTTCTTTCCCAGTAGAATTTTACTGCCGAAAGATTGATGCAACCTAGCAGCAAAAGTCATGGTGCTCCCAATGGGGGGTCTGGTCCTTGGCCCGACTGAGTCAACAGGTTATCACAAATATACCGCCTCATACTGTGTGTGTGTGTGTGTGTGTGTGTGAGACTGTGTGTGGCTTTTTCCCAAGCCAGTGAAAGGAAGGAATACTAATTAGAGCATTAATCAATTAGCAAATAGCTTATTTAATCAATCCTATGCTCATTAAATATACACCCTTATTTACTGTATTATTCCTCTACCAATGGAGATAATTATTATTTCATTATGAATTAATTAGTAGTGTTTCTTTTCATTTAATCACGGCAGCAAAATAACCCACAATGGGGCCAAAGTATTTAGTGAAGATAAAAGTAACCTTAAATGTTAATTTATCCCTTTTGTTCCTAATTTATATATCCCTTGCCACACATTGATAATCATAATCATGCTATTTCAGGGTTGAATATGGTCTATTAGTAGTAAAAAAAAATATTTAAGCAAATTCAACATATTTTTTCCCTAAATTAAGCATTTTCAAGCATAAACATAGCTAAATAAGAACAAAATATAATATATACATTTTCTTTGTCCCTGGAAATTGGGTATGGTGTAAACTGAGTGCAGGTAGTGAACAAATATATGGAGAAGGGGTCAGGTGGAATAAGTTCTGCTTCTCCCTACTCCTTTTCATGATTCCTCTACCAATGGAGATAATTATTATTTCATTATGAATTAATTAGTAGTGTTTCTTTTCATTTAATCACGGCAGCAAAATAACCCACAATGGGGCCAAAGTCTTTAGTGAAGTTAAAAGTAACCTTAAATGTTAATTTATCCCTTTTGTTCCTAATTTATATATCCCTTGCCACACATTGATAATCATAATCATGCTATTTCAGGGTTGAATATGGTTTATTAGTAGTAAAAAAATGTATTTAAGCAAATTCAACATATTTTTTTCCTAAATTAAGCATTTTCAAGCATAAACATAGCTAAATAAGAACAAAATATAATATATACATTTTCTTTGTCCCTGGAAATTGGGTATGGTGTAAACTGAATGCAGGTAGTGAACAAATATATTAATAGAGTTATGGAGAAGGGGTCAGGTGGAATAAGTTCTGCTTCTCCCTACTCCTTTTCAGTCCTTTTCATTATTCCTCTACCAATGGAGATAATTATTATGAATTAATTAGTAGTGTTTCTTTTCATTTGATCACAGCAGCAAAATAACCCACAATGGGGCCAAAGTCTTTAGTGAAGTTAAAAGTAACCTTAAATGTTAATTTATCCCTTTTGTTCCTTATTTATATATCCCTTGCCACACAGTGATTAATTATGCTATTTCAGGGTTGAATATGGTTTATTAAAAAAATGTATTTAAGCAAATTCAACATATTCATTCATTCATTCATTTTCTACCGCTTTTTCCTCACGAGGGTCGCGGGGGGGTCGCCTATCCCGCCTATCCCAGGTGTCTTCGGGAGAGAGGCGGGGAGACTGGTGGCCAGCCAATCACAGGGCACATATAGACAAACAACCATTCACACTCACATTCATACCTATGGACAATTTGGAGTCGCTAATTAACCTAGCATGTTTTTGGAATGTGGGAGGAAACCGGAGTACCGCATGCACGGGGAGGACATGCAAACTCCACACAGAGATGCCCGAGGGTGGAATTGAACCCTGGTCTCCTAGCTGTGAGGTCTAGACTGCCGTGCCGCCCAAATTCAAAATATTTTTTCCCTAAATTAAGCTTTTTCAAGCATAAACAAAATATAATATACACATGGTATGGTGTAAACTGAATGCAGGTAGTGAACAAATATATTAATAAAGTTATGGAGAAGGGGTCAGGTGGAATAAGTTCTTCTTCTCCCTACTCCTTTTCAGACATGTTGAGTTGTGCAAGCCTAACCATGATATGTTACTGTACTATAATGTCACATTGTTAGACATTGTTCCACATAAAGTATAACCCACGACTGTACAGTAGAATACAAAGAATGCAGTGTATCATATCCCGGTGCTACAGAGCACCACCTTCGCTCCCGTAATCCTCTCAGCCGATGTCTCTCTCTGTCTCTTTGTCCACTTATCTGTCTGCTAATCGTTTGCATCTCTCATCAGGTCACAATCTCTGCTTTGAAAACATTATCGCCGCATCTCAGCTGATATCAGTGTCCTTCACAGAGGTGCATTCCCACTTTGCAGAAAGCAGATGCTATTTTTTTTCCCCAATCCCCTTTACTGTCTCTTTCATGAATTTGTAAAGATCTTAAAACCTCAAAAACCCAATCTGCAGACTTCTTTTAAACATACTTTACATGAGGATACTACAGTATTAATATCATATGAGCATCTAGTGTGTGCCTTTCACCCCCCCCCCCCCCCCACCTCCCATCTATTTCCTGATGTCTTTGTCTGTCATTTCTGGCCTGATAAGATCTTGTTATCTGCTCTCCAAATTAACACAATCTTTGTGTCCTTCAAAAGTTACTCTGCGTGTGAGTGGAAGACACTTTCCCTTGTAAAAAGGTCACAGAGGCTTTTAAAACACATTTTACACAACCGACGGTCATTTGTGTAGGAAGAGCATGGGAACGCTCAGGAACTCAAATGCTGCAAGGAAAATGTAGACGTACAATAATCCCTTGACACTTTGTGCTTCAAATTTTGTATAAGCTACGAAATTTGTGTCATGTTTAAAAAAAACAAAACAAAACATCATTGCTGTTTAGTTTTATTGAAGTGTTTTTTTCTTAACAATCTACAGTATATAGTGTTGGGAGTACTTCCCGTTTCCAAGAGTCCTTTGCTGTACAGTTTTTGTAAATGGCCGGAAAGTAGATATTAATATTAATATTCTGCATTATACATTGGTAGTGTCTTTTTTGTTTTTATCCACCTATTGCGTTGCTGTGTGTTGCTTTTTTGACACCATGAGTTTGATTGGCGTTTGAAGTGTTGACGCCCCCCTGATTCGTAACTTTACACAAGTACACTGCAATAGAGCGGCCTCTGGTGGCGCAAATATGACATAACACAATGATATTCAAATGGTACTGTAATGGTATGGTGACAGTGGTTGGCACTGGGAATCGAATCCCATTCATTGTGAATGGCAACATATATTATTCATTCATTCATTCATTTTCTACCGATTATCCTCACGAGGGTTGCAGGGGGTGCTGGAGCCTATCCCAGCTGTCTTCGGGCGAGAGGCGGAGTACACCCTGAACAGAAAAGACACCAGGCACCAATTGCGCTGGCCGTCACTGAATGTTCTAGTGCTAAAAATGTAATGAAATTTTTGAATTAGAATTTTAATGTTGGGCGGCACAGCGTCCGAGTGATTAGCGCAGCTAGGAGACCAGGGTTCAATTCCACCCTCGGTTATCTCTGTGTGGGGTTTGCATGTTCTCCCCGTTTTTATTTTCAGGTACTCCGGTTTCCTCCCACATTCCAAAAACATGCTAGGTTAATTAGCGACTCCAAATTGTCCATAGGTATGAATGTGAGTGTGAATGGTTGTTTGTCTATATGTGCCCTGTGATTGGCTGGCCACCAGTCCAGGGTGTACCCCGCCCCTCGCCTGGAGACAGCTGGGATAGGCTCCAGCACCCCCACAACTCCTGTGGTAGAAAATGAATGAATGAATGAGTTCTCCTCCTATTTTGTGTGGAAGTGGTAACTTTTTGGTTTCTTATTTTGTCTTTCTCCACCCTCGGCCATCTCTGTGTGGAGTTTGCATGTTCTCCCCGTGCATGCGTGGGGTTTTTTTTTCCTCCCACATTCCAAAAACATGCTAGGTTAATTGGCGACTCCAAATTGTCCATAGCTATGAATGTGAGTGTGAATGGTTGTTTGTCTATATGTGCAGAACTTTGTCACTGTACGCTTTAATTGCTTCAGTTTCTCTCTGTGGAAGCATACGCTCACTGCCTGCCAGCTCTGCACGGACCTCCACTCGACTTTGTATCAAAGCCTCATCTTACTGGAGCTCCTGTGAGGCAGTCTCTGTTATTAACGCCATAGTCAGTATATCACAAGAAAGCACACGTTCAAGTCTCAAGTAGACTATATACTGTATGTAAATTCAATACAAATGCATTGCAACAAAGGCAATACCGTTTTTTTGTGTATACTATTCCACACACAAAAGGCAGAACGGTGATTTACAAGGAGCCCGATTAGCCTTGATCAAATTTAAAGTACCCCAATTCATCAACTCAAAATTCAATAGGTGTTTGTAGTCTCATAGAGTTGGTCACACACAAGGTTCTCAACATGATTTTTATGGGAGATTTCTCTATTGATCGTAGATGATTTGTGAAATACATTTGGGAGAAAATCAATAAGCGATCTGGCTCGTAGTTGTGAAGGATAAGTGGAGAGTGGGACCATGAAGGCCACACTTTCACAATGAGCACCTGCAGTGGTCACAGCGCTTGCCTTTACTATCAATGACTCATTTATGAGCGCATTTGCAGGAATGTTTTCATGAATCAGCAACCTCACACAGCTCATATATCAGAAATAATTATTATTTATATAAATCATGAAAGAATAAAGTCTAAAGGATCACTTACACACATACACATATAGCTGAATGATAAACAATACATATAGCAACTTCTGATCAATCTAAATCAATTTCAGACAGCCCAGCTTTAAGCTCTGCCCATTTTTGATGAAACCACACCCACTTCCGGTTTATACCCCGCCCACTGTGAGTATGGCTACGAATACAGATACAGCACTTTCGATGTGTGAACTAAAATACAAATACAGTATAAGACAGTAAAACTGCAGGCTCTATTTTGGTGGTGCAGCAGCACAAGGTGGTGCGCAGGGTGGCGCACACCATGCAGTGGTAATTTCATCCAGCGCACCAATGTGCGCAGCCAGTTTGGTAATCTGGTAGACTAGCGAGGTGTCCACATTGTCAACTTGATGCAGTGGAAATTATGTGACAAAACAGTGCGCCAAAAGGTGCGCCGAAAGCAGGCAAAGGACAGCCGAAGTGCACCCGAAGCGCACCGGTAAATTGCTCACAGGCAGGTTTTTCAGAGTGTCAGTTTGGTGGGCCCTTGATGCACTTGATGCAGTGGAAATTATGTGACAAAACAGTGCACCAAAAGGTGCGCTGAAAGCAGGCAAAGCACACCTGAAGCACACCCGAAGCACACTCGAAGCGCACTCAAAGCACACTTGAAGCGCACTCGAAGCGCACTCAAAGCACACCGGTAAATTGCTCACAGGCAGGTTTTTCAGAGTGTCAGTTTGGTGGGCCCTTGATGCAGTGGAAATTATGTGACAAAACAGTGCGCCAAAAGGTGCGCCGAAAGCAGGCGAAGTGCACCCGAAGCACACCCAAAGCGCACCGGTAAATTGCTCACAGGCAGGTTTTTCAGAGTGTCAGTTTGGTGGGCCCTTGATGCACCTGATGCAGTGCAAAATTATGTGACAAAACAGTGCGCCAAAAGGTGCGCTGAAAGCAGGCAAAGCACACCTGAAGCACACCCAAAGCACACTCGAAGCGCACTCAAAGCGCACTCAAAGTGCACCCAAAGCGCACCGGTAAATTGCTCACAGGCAGGTTTTTCAGAGTGTCAGATTGGTGGGCCCTTGATGCACTTGATGCAGTGGAGATTATGTGACAAAACAGTGCGCCAAAAGGTGCGCTGAAGCAGGCAAAGCACACCCGAAGCACACCCGAAGCACACTCAAAGCGCACCCGAAGTGCACCCGAAGCGCACCCGAAGCGCACACAAAGCGCACCCGAAGCACACCCGAAGCGCATCAATAAATTGCTCACAGGCAGGTTTTTCAGAGTGTCAGTTTGGTGGGCCCTGCGCATTTAAAGGTAATGGACAATATTCCGTTTATAAAGGAAGGAATCCTACTTTGTGGGAATTCACATATCACAGTTAACTACAATAAAGAGATTACTGTATTGTAAGTGTGACATAATTATTTTTGCTAATTGGCAATAAAACACACAACACTCTGCAGTCCTCTCCTCATCTTAAAGGGGCAGGGTTGAGTTAGAAGGTGCGTGTCAATGCCATTCTTCCATAGGGAGGAAAAACCAGCCAGAAACTCAAATTAAAAATATTGTTTATGTTGCTCTTTTTTCTGAATGAATCAAGATGGAGGATTATTTTATATATATCCAAGCTCAACATGAGATCAGACATTTACACCGAAGTAAAAATGAAGTCAGTGCCTCACCACACATCACTGCAAGTCAGGCTGTGGAAAAACGTTACGAATATTCTACAGGTAACAAATGTTCTTGATGAGCTCCGCCAAGACAAGTCATCAAGACTCATGTGCTTAAGTGTAATCTACGTCTTTCAGCCTCGCGTAGCGTAGCGTCACACACACAGTGGCGCAGTCACTTTTCGCCAAGATATCGTGTGCTCACCCAGAAAGCCAGCAAGATTTGCTCTGTTTGTTTTCAAATGGACCTGTGCAATACACATTCCTGGTGAATAACCTCTCACCTGTACACTTCATTTGCCATGTCTGTCCTATTTCTCTTTTGTGTTATCACACACACACACACACACACACACAAGAGAACACACTTTGAGTGTGTTCTGTGAGAAAGAAAAATGGAGAGCAGCAGGGTGTATTGGCTGACCAGACTTGATTAAATCTGGGTGGCCAAACGGAGCAGTCACATGAATCACAATGGTCTCACAGCGCTGTCACGGGATAAACTGTTTCACCCACGGGCCATACTTGATTTCTGCTGTATAGCAGCTGACCAACAAATAAATACAAGCTTCCAACAATGCTTTGGGGATGCATGGTTTCATTGATTCATGACGCGGGGACACAGGTTTCTATGTGTGACGGCCCGGCCGGGTCTCGAACACGGACACGGGAGTCAAGAAACACTGTACTTTTATTTGAAAAAGGACATATAAGAAATGTATAAGATATGGTGCGCTGAAAGCAGGCAAAGCACACCTGAAGCACACCTGAAGCGCACCCAAAGAGCACCGAAAGCGCACCCAAAGCGCACCCAAAGCGCACCGGTAAATTGCTCACAGTGCGCCAAAAGGTGCGTCAAAAGCAGGCAAAGGACACCCAAAGCACACCCGAAGCACTCCCGAAGCGCACCTGAAGCGCACCCAAAGTGCACCGGTAAATTGCTCACAGTGCGCCAAAAGGTGCGCCAAAAGCAGGCAAAGGACACCCAAAGCACACCCGAAGTGCACC
>NC_136378.1:4452500-4482500 GCF_037039965.1 Doryrhamphus excisus | reverse complement strand
ATCATATTCACACATTCACTCACATTCATACCTACGGACAATTTGGAGTCGCTAATTAACCTAGCATGTTTTTGGAATGTGGGAGGAAACCGGAGTACCTGGAGAAAAACCCACGCATGCACGGGGAGAACATGCAAACTCCACACAGAGATGGCCGAGGGTGGGGAAAGACAAAATAAAAAGCCAAAAAGTTACCACTTCCACACAAAATAGGAGGAGAACTCATTCATTCATTTTCTACCGCTTTTCCTCACGAGGGTCGCGGGGGTGCTGGAGCCTATCCCAGCTGTCTTCGGGCGAGAGGCGGGGTACACCCTGGACTGGTCGCCAGCCAATCACAGGGCACATATAGACAAACAACCATTCACACTCACATTCATACCTATGGACAATTTGGAGTCGCTAATTAACCTAGCATGTTTTTAGAATGTGGGAGGAAACCGGAATACCCGGAGAAAAACCCACGCATGCACGGGGAGAACATGCAAACTCCACACAGAGATAGCCGAGGGTGGAATTGAACCCAGCTAGTCTCCTAGCTGTGAGGTCTGCGCGCTAACCACTCGACCACCATGCCGCCCGACATTATATCATTCATTCATTCTCTACCGCTTTCTCCTCACGAGGGTCGTGGGGGGTGCTGGAGTCTATCACAGCTGTCTTCGGGCGAGAGGCGGGGTACACCCTGGACTGGTCGCCAGCCAATCACAGGGCACATATAGACAAACAACCATTCACACTCACATTCATACCTATGGACAATTTGGAGTCGCTAATTAACCTAGCATGTTTTTAGAATGTGGGAGGAAACCGGAATACCCGGAGAAAAACCCACGCATGCACGGGGAGAACATGCAAACTCCACACAGAGATAGCCGAGGGTGGAATTGAACCCAGCTAGTCTCCTAGCTGTGAGGTCTGCGCGCTAACCACTCGACCACCATGCCGCCCGACATTATATCATTCATTCATTCTCTACCGCTTTCTCCTCACGAGGGTCGTGGGGGGTGCTGGAGTCTATCACAGCTGTCTTCGGGCGAGAGGCGGGGTACACCCTGGACTGGTCGCCAGCCAATCACAGGGCACATATAGACAAACAACCATTCACACTCACATTCATACCTATGGACAATTTGGAGTCGCTAATTAACCTAGCATGTTTTTAGAATGTGGGAGGAAACCGGAATACCCGGAGAAAAACCCACGCATGCACGGGGAGAACATGCAAACTCCACACAGAGATAGCCGAGGGTGGAATTGAACCCAGCTAGTCTCCTAGCTGTGAGGTCTGCGCGCTAACCACTCGACCACCATGCCGCCCGACATTATATCATTCATTCTCTACCGCTTTCTCCTCACGAGGGTCGTGGGGGGTGCTGGAGTCTATCACAGCTGTCTTCGGGCGAGAGGCGGGGTACACCCTGGACTGGTCGCCAGCCAATCACAGGGCACATATAGACAAACAACCATTCACACTCACATTCATACCTATGGACAATTTGGAGTCGCTAATTAACCTAGCATGTTTTTGGAATGTGGGAGGAAACCGGAGTACCCGGAGAAAAACCCACGCATGCACGGGGAGAACATGCAAACTCCACACAGAGTGAACAGGAAGTGGGCGGGACCCCTATTGCAATAACCAACGAGGAAACCGGAGTACCCGGAGAAAAACCCACGCATGCACGGGGAGAACATGCAAACTCCACACAGAGATAGCCGAGGGTGGGGAAAGACAAAATAATAAGCCAAAAAGTTACCACTTCCACACAAAATAGGAGTAGAACTAGCTAGTCTCCTAGTTGTGAGGTCTGCGCGCAAACCACTCGACCACCATGCCGTCCGACATTATATCAATCCCCCAAAAAAAAACAATTGCAGTGAAACCTTGGTTAGCGTCATTAATCCACTCCAGAAGCTCTGGCTTAAACCAAAACGTACTCTAACCAAGTAAGAAAAATGCAAAATTGTGGTGTCAGTTTTTTTTAAATTAAAAAAAACTACGTAGATGCTAACCAGGTTTCCACTGTGTCACCCATTGTGATTCAGGGAGGTATCGGTGTTGGACTTGGAAGAAGACACATAGGAGGCCAGGTGAAATGTTGGGTCAAACGTCTAAACCACATAGACAAACGCACACACACACACTTACTTTATGACGTGCTTACAAACGGAGAATGGTAGCCAGAGCAATGAAACGCTTGGCCAATATAATGTGTGTTTGTATGTTTTTTTTATTTGCTTCAGCCAGTGTGTGTGTGTGTTGCGTTGTGTATCAGTGTGCTAGCTGCTGATAAATGGTCGGATCTTTAGCGAACTTATCTCTTTAAGTGTTGTAGCGTGAAGGATGACATTATTTGGAACCGCTGGCTAACTTGCTGTCATGACGGCACCTCACCAACCTATCCATTTACCAGATGGCCTGATAGTGTCCCTGCACGGGGACGTGCACACACACACACACATGCACGCACACGCTTACACACAATAAGAAACCATGTGAAAATTACAGAGTGTGTCAGTTCCCACAACTGATATACATACACTTTCCCGATAGGAACACACACATACAGATAAAATGCAGCCACCAAACAAGCAGCCCCACTCTTACTTCATCTTATCGCATCTTAGCAGAGAAAAATAAGGATTGATCAAATTACTATTTTTCAAAGTATCCCACATAGATCTGTGTCTTTGTGTGCATGCGTGTGTGGAAAATGCTGAGGTGAAGTGGGCAGAATTTAATGAAGTCCTTACATGGTACATGGACAAAATAAAAAGCCAAAAAGTTACCACTTCAACACAAAATAGGAGGAGAACTCATTCATTCATTCATTCATTTTCTACCCTTATCCTCACGAGGGTCGCGGTTGTGCTGGAGCCTATCCCAGCTGTCTTTGGGCGAGAGGCGGGGTACACCCTGGATTGGTCGCCAGCCAATCACAGCTTGGCACATATAGACAAACAACCATTCACACTCACATTCATACCTATGGACAATTTGGAGTCGCTAATTAACCTAGCATGTTTTTGGAATGTGGGGGGAAACCGGAGTACCCGGAGAAAAATCCACGCATGCATGGGGAGAACATGCAAACTCCACACAGAGACAGCCGAGGGTGGGGAAAGACAAAATAAGAAGCCAAAAAGTTACCACTTCCGCACAAAATAGGAGGAGAACTCATTCATTCATTCATTGTCTACCGCTTTTTCTCACGAGGGTCGCGGGGGTGCTGGAGCCTATCCCAGTTGTCTTCAGGCGAGAGGCGGGGTACACCCTGGACTGGTGGCCAGCCAATCACAGGGCACATATAGACAAACAACCATTCACACTCACATGGACAATTTGGAGTCGCCAATTAACCTAGCATGTTTTTGGAATGTGGGAAAAAAAACAGAGTACCCAGTGAGAACATGCAAACTCCACACAGAGATGGCCGAGGGTGGAATTGAACCCTGGTCTCCTAGCTGTGAGGTCTGCGCGCTAACCACTCGAACACCGTGCCGCCCACGAATGTATGAATTATTATTCTTATTTAATTAAAGCCGTCAAACAAACAAACAAAGAGTAGTAAAGTTGCCTCCAACCTTTGCAGATTGTGATGAAAATAACAAAAAGGTAATTTTTAAAATCCATAATGACATGCTTCTAATGTAAACGTACGCTTGTGTACGTGTGCGAGGCTATAATGTTATGTTGTGACAGGGACTAATGTCTAAATCAGCAGACTCTATCGGCCTGTCGCCCTGTTCTGCTACAAATGTCAGCTGTTCCCGGCCAGTGATTTGCATAATGCAAAGCCTCTCAGTTGTAACGGTCCGATTAACGCCAGGGAGCGACATGACCAATCCTGAGGCACCAAGCCATTAACTGTTGCTTTGGCTGGGAACAACTGTGATTAGTTGTAATGGATATGTGGGGGGTTGAACACTTGAAGAATCAAGAGAGAAACGCTCTGTTTTCACTCCTCTTTTTCATTATTATTAATTGCAGATATTCACCGCAAAGGAAATCTGTACTGTAGGATGAAATAAAATAGATTGTTTGTGTCTTTTATCCGCATAATGACTTGAAATTACTTTCTTAAAGAGACAGGACCCATTTGTGTACTTGCTGGTTGTGAACTTGCTGATCAAATACTTCTTTATCTCAGTCTCATACAGTCGAACCTTTGTTTTCAAAACATCACGTTTTTTTTCAGTCTCGGTTATCGTACCCGGGCCTGGTGTGCTAGCCAAAATTCAATCTTAAACACATGTAAAAATTCAATTCTAATGCCATGAAATTGTAATAAAAGACCACAATTCAAGCAGAGGCGGCACGGTGGACGAGTGGTTAGCACGCAGACCTCACAGCTAGGAGACCAGCGTTCAATTCCACCCTCGGCCATCTCTGTGTGGAGTTTGCATGTTTTCCCCGTGCATACGTGGGTTTTCTCCGGGTTCTCATTCCAAAAAAACATAAATTAATTAGCGACTCCAAATTGTCCATAGGTATGAATGTGAGTGTGAATGGTTGTTTGTCTATATGTGCCCTGTGATTGGCTGGCGACCAGTCCAGGGTGTACCCCACCTCTCGCCCGAAGACAGTTGGAATAGGCACCAGCAACCCCTGCGACCCTTGTGAGGTTAACGGTAGAAAATGAATGAATGAATAAGTTCTCCTATTTTGTGTGGAAGTGGTAACTTTTTGGCTTTTTATTTTGTCTTTCCCTACCCGCGGCCATCTCTGTGTGGAGTTTGCATGTTCTCCCCGTGCATGCGTGGGTTTTCTCCGAGTACTCCGGTTTCCTCCCACATTCCAAAAAAAACATGCTAGGTTAATTAGCGACTCCAAATAGGTATGAATGTGAGTGTGAATGGTTGTTTGTCTATATGTGCCCTGTGATTGGCTGGCGACCAGTCGAGGGTGTACCCTGCCTCTAGCCCGAAGACAGCTGGGATAGGCTCCAGCAATCCCTGCGACCCTCGTGAGGAAAAAGCGGTAGAAAATAAATGAATGAATAAATTCAAGCAGGATAATACCACTGACGTGTCATGTGACCACGCACTATCCCTGATTGGCTGGCTCTGAGACGTATTGCTTCAGCAACACTAATTTGAAAAAACAATTTTTTTGCATAATTCGATATAAAAATCATTCAATAACACAATTCAGTGTGTAAAAATCAACAAACCGTCACTTAAAGACTATTAGCAATTGGGCTGTTTCCAAATCAGATGTCAAGGCCAGCTAGCAGGCCCACGGTCACATCTGACAAATGTATACTCATCTATGTCATCAAGGAGTAGTATTTTTTGCAAACGTGACCCATGTAGTATATTCGCCATCATTTGACTTGCTAAACTTCCTGAATGGATTTTCCTTTTCCATGACTTAAACACCTGCTATTACATCCATGCGGTCTCACCCCATGCCGCTCCCACCTTCTTTTTTCGCCGCCTCTATTTCTAATAATCCAGCGGCAGTGTTTCTAATCAGAGGTGAGGAGAGCGAATTAGCAGCCGTCCGATCCCCTCTCCCGTCTCATCAATCGGCTGTAACCGAGTGGAAGCAAATCTCCTCGGCGAGACAAAATGAATATGTAGCAGATCGGGCCGGGTGTGCTCGCCTAACCTTTTGGCGCCACGTGACCCGTATCGGGGGGGTGGAGGGAGCCCGCGTGCGAGCGCATGAGGGTTTGTGTATATTTGAATGTGTCAGGGCTGTGCAGACGGCAGATAATGGGATGACAATTGGCTGTATGGCAGAAATCAGGGAAACACTGAGGTGTGTTATCTGGCTGACAAGCCTTCTTACTCGTCCAGATGCAAACTCCCGCACACATTCACCTGGATGCTTTCTCCCCGCCCCAAATTCAATCAGACAGTCCATCCGCCCTGCAGAGCAATGTGCCACTGCCCCATGCATGACAGTATCAATTCAATTACCCAGGAAATGGATCCATATTCAACTCATATGAAGTCATACACAGGCCAGGAGGGGCTGCTGCTGCTGCCGCCGAGACAAAGAAATGTGCATTTACGCTGTAATAACATTCATTTGGAAAGCATTCTCAGCCAGGCATTTGTCGCTGTCACATCACGTTATCCGCAAATCAGGCTTACCAAATATCAATTCATTTTCTAGCAGAGCAGCCAAAGCTAACAGTGGGGAGAGAGCAACACACACACACACACACACATACACATATTAGGACACATGCAAAGAGAAAAAAAAAAAAAAAAAAAGAGAGATCATGGACTGCTGAGGGGCCCCTTGTGGCGGCAGCACATTTCTACTCACAAATAATCAAATGCAGTCAAGACCTCGCTAATCTCTTCCATTTCAACCTTTACGCTTCTCCTACAAAAAACACACACACAACCGTCCACACACACACACACATGTCGAAAGTAGCGCTCATTCCCACACGGGCGCTGCGACGGTACGCCGTAAGTCACGGTTCGGTACCTTAGTTGAAGGTCACGCTTCAGTTCATTACAGTAAAAGAACAAAATGCAAAACCCAAAACTGGCAAGCTTTTTTCCTCCCCCAAGTCAAACTACTATCAGGCAAACTTTTCATAATATTTGTTTTTTTTTTGTAAAATTGTGACTTTTTCCCCTCACAAAATTTTCTTCGTTTTACATTTTTATTTCGGGCGGCACGGTGGGCGAGTGGTTAGTGCGCAGACCTCACAGCTAGGAGGACCAGGGTTCAATTCCACCCTCGGCTATCTCTGTGTGGAGTTTGCATGTTCTCCCCGTGCATGAATTTCTCCGGATACTCCGGTTTCCTCCCACATTCCAAAAAAACATGCTAGGTTAATTAGCGACTCCAAATTGTCCATAGGTATGAATGTGAGTGTGAATGGTTGTTTGTCTATATGTGCCCTGTGATTGGCTGGCGACCAGTCCATGATGTACCCCGACTCTGTGTGCCCGAAGACACCAAGGATAGGCTCCAGCACCCCCTGCGACCCTTGTAAGGATAAGCGGTAGAAAATGAATGAATGAATGAGTTCTCCTCCTATTTTGTGTGGAAGTGGTAACTTTTTGGCTTTTTATTTTGTCTTTCCCCACCCTCGGCCATCTCTGTGTGGAGTTTGCATGTTCTCCCCGTGCATTGGTGGGTTTTCTCCGGGTACTCCGGTTTCCTCCCACATTCCAAAAAAACATGCTAGGTTAATTAGCGACTCCAAATTGTCCATAGGTATGAATGTGAGTGTGAATGGTTGTTTGTCTATATGTGCCCTGTGATTGGCTGGCCACCAGTCCAGCATGTACCCGGCCTCTGTGTGCCCGAAGACACCTGGGATAGGCTCCAGCACCCCCTGCGACCCTTGTAAGGATAAGCGGTAGAAAATGAATGAATGAATGAGTTCTCCTCCTATTTTGTGTGGAAGTGGTAACTTTTTGGCTTTTTATTTTGTCTTTCCCCACCCTCGGCCATCTCTGTGTGGAGTTTGCATGTTCTCCCCGTGCATGCGTGGGTTTTTTCCGGGTACTCTGGTTTCCTCCCACATTCCAAAAACATGCTAGGTTAATTAGCGACTCCAAATTGTCCATAGGTATGAATGTGAGTGTGAATGGTTGTTTGTCTATATGTGCCCTGTGATTGGCTGGCGACCAGTCCAGGATGTACCCCGCCTCTGTGTGCCCGAAGACACCTGGGATAGGCTCCAGCACCCCCTGCGACCCTTGTAAGGATAAGCGGTAGAAAATGAATGAATGAATGAATGAGTTCTCCTCCTATTTTGTGTGGAAGTGGTAACTTTTTGGCTTTTTATTTTGTCTTTCCCCACCCTCGGCCATCTCTGTGTGGAGTTTGCATGTTCTCCCCGTGCATGCGTGGGTTTTCTCCGGGTACTCCGGTTTCCTCCCACATTCCAAAAAAAACATGCTAGGTTAATTAGCGACTCCAAATTGTCCATAGATGTGAGTGTGAATGGTTGTTTGTCTATATGTGCCCTGTGATTGGCTGGCCACCAGTCCAGGATGTACCCCGCCTCTGTGTGCCCGAAGACACCTGGGATAGGCTCCAGCACCCCCGCGACCCTCGTGAGGATAAGCGGTAGAAAATGAATGAATGATTGAGTTCTCCTCCTATTTTGTGTGGAAGTGGTAACTTTTTGGCTTTTTATTTTGTCTTTCCCCACCCTCGGCCATCTTTGTGTGGAGTTTGCATGTTCTCCCCGTGCATGCGTGGGTTTTCTCCGGGTACTCCGGTTTCCTCCCACATTCCAAAAAAAACATGCTAGGTTAATTAGCGACTCCAAATTGTCCATAAGTATGAATGTGAGTGTGAATGGTTGTTTGTCTATAAGAGCCCTGTGATTGGCTGGCCACCAGTCCAGGATGTACCCCGCCTCTGTGTGCCCGAAGACACCTGGGATAGGCTCCTCCGTCTGTATTATATGTTAACAACACTAAAGCATAATGGCTTCAATATAAACATATACCGTGTCAGCGTTAACAATAATTACAAAGTGGCAGAAAGCAGCAGCATTTTAACAAATCAATTGAAGAATGCTTAGCTTGTAAAGCTGTATGTGTGTGTGTGTGTGTGTGAGAGAGAGACAATGCGGGTATTTCTAAAGAGACGTACTTGGCCTCACTGCTGGAAATGTGTAATTGGAAGGATAGCTACGGGCCGAGCCACAAATACAATGTATTGATCCACGGCTTCTCCAATAAAGAGCCTCAGGCTAAACACTCACCACAGCATCAGCAAGACGTGATACCGACTTTATTCACATTTTGTTCTTATCACTTGTTCATCATGTAATCAATACGTTTCTCATTTCTTTAAATGACCAAATATCCTGAATATGATTTGCGCCGTCTACGCGTGGAATGTTGCTTTAAGGAGTTGAATAAGAAAACTTATCAAAAGTGCGATAAAGCAGGAAGTCAAGTTGTTGATGTTGGGCCATCGCCAGTTTGCAGGAAGCCATTAGTTGACCTGAGCATCATTTGCATGTTAAGTGGTGTCAATCTGCATCGATTCCCAGCTAAATGAAATGCACTTCTTCAATAGCGCCTTTGCTTTGCAAAGCCCTCCTAGCCGCTACAACCCTTTTTTATTGGATTCAGATTAACATGCTCGCTACAGCCCTCTAAACCACTTATCTTTAATTAAAATCACTTCCTGCTGTAGATTCGCCAAACGGGATTCTTACCTGCCTGATCCGCAACTGCACAAATGGCTTTGGATTTTTCCTCAGGTCTCATAATGAATGGTAAGACCGCTTTCAAGTGTGCAGGGATAGAACTACATTTCCCATCATCCCTCTCTGCAGTATCCACTTTCAGATTGTATTTTTTTATAGCCTGCAAAGGTTTAAATGTGGATAATGATAATGCTGGGACAAAAATCACAAGCAGGATAATATCACTGACTTTTCCCATCTATGGAAGGACGGCAGCGACAAGCACCTTAATGCCCAGTCCTGGTTCTTTGTTACTTGGAACACAACACAGCTAAGATGTTGATGTCCGATAATTAATCAGCTGATATCGGAGGATTTAATGTATAAAATGTATCAAATTGGGCTGCACGGCTAGGAGACATGAGTTCGATTCCACCCTCGGCCATCTCTGTGTGGAGTTAGCATGTTCTCCCTGGGTACTCCATTTTTTTCCCACATTCCAAAAACATGCTAGGTTAATTGGCAACTCCAAATTGTCCATAGGTATGAATGTGAGTGTGAATGGTTGTTTGTCTATATGTGCCCTGTGATTGGCTGGCCACCAGTCCAGGGTGTACCTCACCTCTCGCTTGAAGACAACTGGGATAGGCTCCAGCACCCCCGCGACCCTTGTGAGGAAAAAGCGGTAGAAAATGAATGAATGAATGTATCAAATTGGGCTGCACGGCTAGGAGACCCGAGTTCGATTCCGCCCTCGGCCATCTCTGTGTGGAGTTACCATGTTCTCCCCGGGTACTCCGTTTTTTTTCCCACATTCCAAAAACATGCTAGGTTAATTGGCGACTCCAAAATTGTCCTTAGGTATGAATGTGAGTGTGAATGGTTGTTTGTCTATATGTGCCCTGTGATTGGCTGGACACCAGTCTAGGGTGTACCTCACCTCTCGCTTGAAGACAACTGGGATAGGCTCCAGCACCCCCGCGACCCTCGTGAGAAAAAGCGGTAGAAAATGAATGAATGAATGAGTTCTCCTCCTATTTTGTGTGGAAGTGGTAACTTTTTGGCTTCTTATTTTGTCTTCCCCCACCCTCGGCTATCTCTGTGTGGAGTTTGCATGTTCTCCCCGTGCATGCGTGGGTTTTCTCCGGGTACTCCGGTTTCCTCCCACATTCCAAAAACATGCTAGGTTAATTAGCGACTCCAAATTGTCCATAGGTATGAACGTGAGTGTGAATGGTTGTTTGTCTATATGTGCCCTGTGATTGGCTGACCACCAGTCCAGGGTGTACCCCGCCTCTTGCCTGAAGACAACTGGGATAGGCTCCAGCACCCCCGCGACCCTCGTGAGGATAAGTGGTAGAAAATGAGTGAATGAATGAAAGATGCAGTATACAACACATTAGTGTTCATTCCACTACAGGAGATACCTGTAGTCCTGTCATGTTATCGGCTGCACGGTTAGGAGACCAGAGTTCGATTCCACCCTCGGCCATTTCTGTGAACTCCGTTTTTTTCCCACATTCCAAAAACATGCTAGGTTAATTAGCGACTCCAAAATTGTCCATAGGTATGAATGTGAGTGTGAATGGTTGTTTGTCTATATATGCCCTGTGATTATACCCCTGACAGCTGGGATAGGCTCCAGCAGAATGAATGCATATATCAAAGCGGGTATTCGTCTTTTAATTTTCAAGTACATCCCCGTTTTGTAGGGGAGTGTATATAGTACACCGATATTTGACCACATTTGAACCTTAATTAGGGGCGTCACTGTGCTGCTACACAATCCAATTATGTTGCGTTACATGATGCATGCACATGTCTAATCAAAATAATCTTCCACAATGCTATCATCCGTATCCTCTCGCAGGTAATTTTGGACACTCCTTTATCAGACTGGTAATAGAGGGCTTTGCTCTGATATCTCACATCACACACGGGGGCCACTATCCAACTAATTAGCTGCTCCCTGTGGGCGGGAAGATGAGGGGGCATCCACCGCCGCTCGTACAAAGACACACGGAATTTGAATATTAAAAGAAAAATTCAATCAATAAAAAGGCACGGTGCAAGTAGCAAGTACCCCCCCCCTCTTAACATTAACAATTATAGTGATTAACAGTGACACCCAGAGCTCATTTTTCACCAGCAGCGGCAGGAGAGAGAAGAGATAAGCTTGTTTATTGGAGAGGGCCCTTTTCTCAAGGTGCACTCGTTCATCATTTTGGTTGAGGGGGTTGGTGGTGCTGATGCTGTGTGTGTGTGTGTGTGTGTGAGAGATGCTAACGGGGTGGGGGGCAGTGTCTCTATCACTAAAAGAGTGACCTTGTGCCTGGAAATGTTTTTAAATGGTAGTGAAATGTGGTGGAGAGCTAATGCTTTTCCACCGGACATGTTTTTAAAATGTTTTTAATCGATGTATTAAGTAAGAGTCAAGAGGAAAATCTCCCCTGGGGTGTTGGGGGAGACGGGGGTGGGATTAACATGTCACGTTCAGCCTTTTATTTTGTATGCTTCTCTCTACTGGTTCTCCTTTTGGGGTTTCCTTTAGACGTAGACTTCCTTTATTGTCATTGCACAATAACACAGCAGTGAAATTGCCAACAAAATGTTGTTGCCTGGCCCCCGTATAATAATAATAAATAATGTGGGGAATAAATAAATGACATCAAATATGAACAACAATGTACAGCGTAAACAGTAATTTGCACAAATAATCAAAATAATTTAGATACACTTGCAGCCATTTCCCAATTAGTGGTGTTCAAAAGTGTTTATACTCTTCCATGTTTCTCATTACTATGACAAAAACTGGAATCTCCTCCAGTTTTTCTACTACAGTCTAGTACAGGGGTGGGCAAACTTTTTCAGCATGCGAGCTACTTTTAAAATGACCGAGTCAAAATGATCTACCCACTACAAAAATGCAAAACATCTATTTATTTTCAAATGTATTGAGGATTATTTGTACGTACAATGTATGTTGATGTACCTTACATAACCAAATGAGCCAATATTGCAAAACACACATAATTAACTATTAACATTTTTTGTAATTACCTGAGTTTACTTTGATGACTTGCACTGAATTGAATCAGCCAGGGATGCATAGTCCGGACAGTAGCTGCTGATAGCCAGGTTAGCCAGGTTAGCCAGGTTAGCCAGGCAAACGCACTTCGAAAAAGACATTGTGAAAAAAAAAAGTCCACCTCCCATTCCGTATGGAAGTGATATGTTTTTGCCTTTTTACTTGGTCCAGCTACTTCACTCATTTTAGTGACCATAAACTTTAGCGAGGGCTTAAAATCTGACGCAATTCGCCGACTAGCTTAGCACTTTGCATCGTTGTTTACGCATGAGCGGTGACCTAAAGGTCAAAATTCAGTTGTCATCTGATTGGTTGTCCTGTATGTCAATCAAGTAACGGGGATGGATGATAGGCTGACATCGTAAGTTCTGCTGCACTTAGATACGTTGTTTAATTTGATTGGTCACCCGAAGGGCAACATTCAGTTGTCATCTGAATGGCTGCCCTGTATGTCAATCAAGTGACGGCATTGATGCTAGGATGATATTTTTTTAATGTCACGCCGCGATCGATCAGTACCACCTCCGCGATGGACCGGTAGATCGCGATCGACTTAATGAGCACCCCTGGTCTAGTATTTTGTACCAATTTTGGTAGATTATCTTGATGTTAAAGGGTAGTTTAGATTTTTTGACAAAGTTTTATGACATATGTCACAACAACAACAACAACAGAAGCAGACCAGGTCTGACTAAACAATGCTAACATTTAGTGCCACAAATTACACAACACAGGCGACAACACAGGCTAAACAAAAAAAAAAAATCGCTGAAGCTCTTTTTTGGTTAGCGGGATATTTGGTTACCAGGATATTAAATACCATATTTTCCAGACAATAAGTCTTTTTTTCATAGGTTGACTGTTTCTACAAATTATACTCCAGGGCGACTTACAAATGAAAAAAAAGGCATTAAATTAAACAACTATTAGTATTACCAATACAAATATCCAAAAATGCACAACACTAACAGTTATTTGTCCCACTAAGTACCGAACCAAAACTCAAAAAAACTCAACCCGACGACCCACTCGATCAACCCCCCCCCAGACGATAATATCCTACTTCCTATCAGGGACTAAATACAGTGCAAGGACAGATGTATACGCACTTTTAATCTATTTAAATGCATAAAAATATTCACAATCCACAGCACATGGCGACCGAACAATTCATGAAGTCAGCAACTCCAAATGGAAAAATGTCATTGACAACCAATATTGCACTGAACAACGCACCACATAGCCAACAAACATTCCCATCTCAACAACCCTCAGAAAAACAACCGCAAAAATGGCAGCAACAACAACAACAACATATCGTATCATGTACAGTACTGTACTATATCAGGGTGTTCATAACTGGAAGGCTCTAATAATATTAAAAAACATATTTAGAATACTGTAAAAATGTTTTCTATGTTGTAACTACGAAAACATTTGATTCATAACTATTAGGAATCGTACTTCACAGAAATTCACTTATCACTCATCTTAATTTGTCATTAACTGGTATAAGTGAGGGATGACTGTACAGTATTGTACAGTACTGTACTGTATCGGGGTATTCATAACTGGAAGGCTCTAATAATGTTAAAAAACGTATTTAGAATACTGTAAACATGTTTTCTATGCTGTAACTACGAAAACATTTGATTTATAACTATTAGGAATCGTACTTCACTGAAATTCACTTATCACTCATCTTAATTTGTCATTAACTGGTATAAGTGAGGGATGACTGTACAGTATTGTACAGTACTGTACTGTATCGGGGTGTTCATAACTGGAAGGCTCTAATAATGTTAAAAAAACGTATTTAGAATACTGTAAACAGGTTTTCTATGAAAACTACGAAAACATTTGATTTATAACTATTAGGAATCGTACTTCACTGAAATTCACTTATCACTCATCTTAATTTGTCATTAACTGGTATAAGTGAGGGATGACTGTACAGTATTGTACAGTACTGTACTGTATCGGGGTGTTCATAACTGGAAGGCTCTAATAATGTTAAAAAAACTTATGTAGAATACTGTAAACAGGTTTTCTATGAAAACTACGAAAACATTTGATTTATAACTATTAGGAATCGTACTTCACTGAAATTCACTTATCACTCATCTTAATTTGTCATTAACTGGTATAAGTGAGGGATGACTGTACAGTGTTGTACAGTACTGTACTGTATCAGGGTGTTCATAACTGGAAGGCTCTAATAATGTTAAAAAAACATATTTAGAATACTGTAAACAGGTTTTCTATGAAAACTACGAAAACATTTGATTTATAACTATTAGGAATCGTACTTCACTGAAATTCACTTATCACTCATCTTAATTTGTCATTAACTGGTATAAGTGAGGGATGACTGTACAGTATTGTACAGTACTGTACTGTATCAGGGGTGTTCATAACTGGAAGGCTCTAATAATGTTAAAAAACTTATGTAGAATACTGTAAACAGGTTTTCTATGAAAACTACAAAAACATTTGATTTATAACTATTAGGAATCGTACTTCACTGAAATTCACTTATCACTCATCTTAATTTGTCATTAACTGGTATAAGTGAGGGATGACTGTACAGTATTGTACAGTACTGTACTGTATCAGGGGTGTTCATAACTGGAAGGCTCTAATAATGTTAAAAAATGTATTTAGAATACTGTAAACAGGTTTTCTATGAAAACTACAAAAACATTTGATTTATAACTATTAGGAATCGTACTTCACAGAAATTCACTTATCACTCATCTTAATTTGTCATTAACTGGTATAAGTGAGGGATGACTGTACAGTATTGTACAGTACTGTATCGGGGTGTTTATAACTGGAAGGCTCTAATAATGTTAAAAAAACTTATGTAGAATACTGTAAACAGGTTTTCTATGAAAACTACAAAAACATTTGATTTATAACTATTAGGGATCGTACTTCACAGAAATTCACTTATCACTCATCTTAATTTGTCATTAACTGGTATAAGTGAGGGATGACTGTACAGTATTGTACAGTACTGTACTGTATCAGGGGTGTTCATAACTGGAAGGCTCTAATAATGTTAAAAAATGTATTTAGAATACTGTAAACAGGTTTTCTATTAAAACTACAAAAACATTTGATTTATAACTATTAGGAATCGTACTTCACTGAAATTCACTTATCACTCATCTTAATTTGTCATTAACTGGTATAAGTGAGGGATGACTGTACAGTATTGTACAGTACTGTACTGTATCAGGGGTGTTCATAACTGGAAGGCTCTAATAATGTTAAAAAATGTATTTAGAATACTGTAAACAGGTTTTCTATGAAAACTACAAAAACATTTGATTTATAACTATTAGGAATCGTACTTCACTGAAATTCACTTATCACTCATCTTAATTTGTCATTAACTGGTATAAGTGAGGGATGACTGTACAGTATTGTACAGTACTGTACTATATCGGGGTGTTCATAACTGGAAGGCTCTAATAATGTTAAAAAACTTATGTAGAATACTGTAAACAGGTTTTCTATGAAAACTACGAAAACATTTGATTTATAACTATTAGGAATCGTACTTCACTGAAATTCACTTATCACTCATCTTAATTTGTCATTAACTGGTATAAGTGAGGGATGACTGTACAGTAGTGTACAGTACTGTATCGGGGTGTTCATAACTGGAAGGCTCTAATAATGTTAAAAAAACTTATGTAGAATACTGTAAACAGGTTTTCTATGAAAACTACGAAAACATTTGATTTATAACTATTAGGAATCGTACTTCACTGAAATTCACTTATCACTCATCTTAATTTGTCATTAACTGGTATAAGTGAGGGATGACTGTACAGTATATCAATATTAAAAAAATAAAAACAGGGTAATTATCAAACTGTTCAACTGTTCATAAAGTTGTAGTTTTTTTTTATCAACTCCAAGTCCAAAAAATACGGTATTATTTTTTTTGCTCCAGGGAGTTACTTACATGACTTTGTGGTGCTTCAGGTCAGCTCCTAGTCAGGTCCTCCCTTTTCCCGATATGTTGAACCTCCAACACTCTCTTGTCCGCATACATTTAACAATAACACAATAACATCATTAATTACCGCTAAGCCTAATTAAAATGACACCCATCCAAAAGGTCGCAGCCGCAGCCTTGTGTACGATAATGTCACCCAAGCAGACATCAGAGGACATTTTATCCTCAAGAGTTCCTCATCGTTTGGACCTCGATGCAGACACCAGAGTTATGAATGTTGTCCAAAAACAGTTAATTAGAAAGATACGCCACAGGAGGACAATATATGAATATAAAAACATGCAGGAAATGAAATGTTTGTTTCAGTCATGCTGATTACTTTAAAGAATATTTCCAAAAATGCGCCTGACACTTCTCTAAGAAACTTTGTTGGAAAATCTGACTTTGGATTTATAATTTTGGATTTATAATATCCATCCATTCATTTTTGTACTGCTTATCCTCACTAGGGTATGCTGGAGATTCGATCCCTAGTGTTTTCAGGCGAGCCAGCCAGTATTTTAATGCATTTTACTGCTCTAAAAATTACTTTCTTCCTCCTTCATTTATTCATTTTCTACCGCTTTTCCTCACGAGGGTCGCGGGGGTGCTGGAGCCTATCCCAGCTGTCTTCAGACAAGCCGGTCAGTATCTTTAATGCATTTGACCGCTCTAAAAATTACTTTCTTCCCCCTTCATTCATTCATTTTCTACCGCTTTTCCTCACGAGGGTCACGGGGGGTGCTGGAGCCTATCCCAGTTGTCTTCCGGCAAGCCAGTCAGTATCTTTAATGCATTTGACTGCTCTAAAAATTACTTTCTTCCTCCTTCATTCATTCATTTTCTACCGCTTTTCCTCACGAGGGTCACGGGGGTGCTGGAGCCTATCCCAGCTGTCTTCAGGCGAGCCAGTCAGTATCTTTAATGCATTTGACTGCTCTAAAAATTACTTTCTTCCCCCTTCATTCATTCATTTTCTACCGCTTTCCCTCACGAGGGTCGCGGGGGTGCTGGAGCCTATCCCAGCTGTCTTCAGAAATTAGCTGTCTCTAAAAATTACTTTCTTCCTCCTTCATTTTCTACCGCTTTTCCTCACGAGGGTCGTGGGGGGTGCTGGAGCCTATCCCAGCTGTCTTTGGGCGAGAGGCAGGGTACACCCTGGACTGGTGGCCAGCCAATCACAGGGCACATATAGACAAACAACCATTCACACTCACATTCATACCTATGGACAATTTGGAGTCGCTAATTAACCTAGCATGTTTTTTTGGAATGTGGGAGGAAACCGGAGTACCCGGAGAAAACCCACGCATGCACGGGCAGAGATGGCCGAGGGTGGAATTGAACCCTGGTTTCCTAGCTGTGAGGTCTGCGCGCTAACCACTCGACCGCCGTGCCGCCTAAATTCACTTATCACTCATCTTAATTTATCATTAACTGGTATAAGTGAGGGATGACTGTACAGTATATAATTTTTTTTGTTCCAGAATGGAAATAATAAGTAAAATAAGTCCAACAAATCAATAAACGTAAACATATAAACCAAGATGATGAAAAGGGTAAAACATTTGGGTGCAGAATAACCCGTACGAGTGAATGATCTTCAACGTGTGCACCAATATGCAGTAAAATGTCAATCCAGCAGCGGCGGTTGGCGTATTGATTTTGATAGCAGGGATTAGTCCATTTGTAGACTGAGTACACAAAGCTTGCAGTTTTTTTTCCTGCTGGTCTTATCAGCGGGTGAAAGAGTGGTGTAAACACAAAGGCCTACGGTGGTAGGTCATTGAAGTGCTCACGCTGATTGCTCTCTCTATCTGCTCCATCTTAATAGGAGCAGTCATAATTTAGCGTCCAAGTCTCTTTCAGTCACCTTGCTTTAATTATGACGTATCGATCGCCTGCTCAGGTGTACTTTGGCTTAATGAAATCTATTGTTACCTCTCATTTTCTCTTCTATTTTCCTGTCTCTGGAGGCTCTTTGTGCCACGAGGAGCCCACTTCTCTAATCGGGAGTCGTTTTCATTTTCTGTCTTTTGTCTTTTGGCTGTAAGTGTGCGTTCTAAACACGCGCATTTTTTTTTTTTCACATGCGGGATTCTTGGGGGTTCGCACTGCTGTCAGCGCTTATCTGCAGCTTCCTGATTCCCTTTCATTGACTCTCAGCAAATCAATTCACTAAATGATGCAATTACACTCTCTCTCCCTCATCAGCCACACATTTAAAGTTGAGAGGTTTATTTTGGATCAATCCAGACCACTTTGTGTGCAAATGACACAATTGTATTATCTTCGCATTCCTGTGTCATCCAATTGGACCAAACCCAGGGTGTGAATGTCTAATGGGAGAGCATGTCCTTCAAATACACTCTGTCCAGCAGTTACAAAATATAATAAGTATAATATACAAGAATATTCCCTACATTCAACATTAAATTCTGGGAAAAATGTTTATCCAAAGTGAATATGAAGCGTCCCCTTTGGAGTAGAGGAATCGCTTTGGGCTGTTTTGAGAAAAAATAAGCTGATTTTGTGCCACTGACATATTTTGATCACTGAAAACTGAAACACAAGATACTCCAATGACACTCAAAGTTGACTTAAAGATGCCCCATAATTTCAATGCCTCCACCTTATAAACACAAAATGAATTAAAAAAATATTTATTCAATATTTTATAAACTGTATTACATTTAATTATATATTTTAATTAATTCTAAATATAGTTTACATAGTGTAAATATTATTAAAAAATACAAGTATTTATTGATAATATAATTAAAATTAAACTTTTAAAAAGTAAATCAAAAATACTCTCCATAGCTCCCAAGGGCTCCCGAGGACTTCCGGACAACTGCCGAAACCCACTTTCTAATTTTGTCGGTATAGGAGTTGAGAATAAATGTGGTCAATACATGTTTTTGATGGATATCCCGGGAATGCCCATAGGAAGGAAGTCCGTATATAACAACGTTCAGCGCATTGGCTGGTTAAAGCCGGGGAATCTACTGTATTTTTAAAATATTGATGATTTCAAACTGTATTTTGTTTCTTGTGGATGTTATGTTGCACCATTAGTCCTCCAAGATGGTGAGCTGTGAGGTCTGCACGTTAACCACTAGACCGCCGTGCCGCCCATTTAATTATATATTTTAATTAATTTTAAATATAGTTTACATAGTGTAAATATTATTAAAAAATACAAGTATTTATTGATAATATAATTAAAATTAAACTTTTAAAAAGTAAATCAAAAATACTCTCCATAGCTCCCAAGGGCTCCCGAGGACTTCCGGACAACTGCCGAAACCCACTTTCTAATTTTGTCGGTATAGGAGTTGAGAATAAATGTGGTCAATACATGTTTTTGATGGACAATCCATATTTAAAAAAAAAGAGTGACAGCATATCCCGGGAATGCCCATAGGAAGGAAGGTCGTATCGCATTGGCGTCACAAACTCTGAAACAACGTTCAGCGCATTAGCTGGTTAAAGCCGGGGATCTAATGTATTTTTAAAATATTGATGATTTCATCCTGTATTTTGTTTCTTGTGGATGTTATGTTGCACCATTAGTCCTCCAAGATGGTGAGCTGTGAGGTCTGCACGCTAACCACTAGACCGCCGTGCCGCCCATTTAATTATATATTTTAATTAATTCTAAATATAGTTTACATAGTGTAAATATTAATAAAAAATACAATTATTTATTGATAATATAATTAAAATTAAACTTTTAAAAAGTAAATCAAAAATACTCTCCATAGCTCCCAAGGGCTCCCGAGGACTTCCGGACAACTGCCGAAACCCACTTTCTAATTTTGTCGGTATAGGAGTTGAGAATAAATATGGTCAATACATGTTTTTGATGGACTATCCGTATTTAAAAAAAAGAGCGACAGCATATCCCGGGAATGCCCATAGGAAGGAAGTCCGTATCGCATTGGCGTCACAAACTCTGAAACAACGTTCAGCGCATTGGCTGGTGAAAGCCGGGGAATCTACTGTATTTTTAAAATATTGATGATTTCAAACTGTATTTTGTTTCTTGTGGATGTTATGTTGCACCATTAGTCCTCCAAGATGGTGAGCTGTGAGGTCTGCACGTTAACCACTAGACCGCCGTGCCGCCCATTTAATCATATATTTTAATTAATTCTAAATATAGTTTACATAGTGTAAATATTATTAAAAATACAAGTATTTATTGATAATATAATTAAAATTAAACTTTTAAAAAGTAAATCAAAAATACTCTCCATAGCTCCCAAAGGCTCCTGAGGACTTCCGGACAACTGCCGAAACCCACTTTCTAATTTTGTCGGTATAGGAGTTGAGAATAAATGTGGTCAATACATGTTTTTGATGGACTATCCGTATTTTAAAAAAAGAGTGACAGCATATCCCGGGAATGCCCATAGGAAGGAAGTCCGTATCGCATTGGCGTCACAAACTCTTGGCTGGTTAAAGCCGGAGAATCTACTGTATTTTTAAAATATTGATGATTTCAAACTGTATTTTGTTTCTTGTGGATGTTATGTTGCACCATTAGTCCTCCAAGATGGTGATCATCCGTCCATCAAAGTCAATATCAATCTGTTTTTCCAACCACATATAGCAGCTGACTTGTGTTTACACCATCCAATGAAGGTGTTCAAAAGCTGCTTTCCACCAATTCATTTTTAGTGCATGTAAGCGTAGTGAGTTCCTGTTCCAACCTCCAACCCGATCCTCAGCAGTCCATTCTCCAAGGATAACAATCCATTGTGCTTTGCTTTATGTGCGTGTGAGCGGCACAGCTGTGGCATGGCGGTACAGCTTTAAGGGAGTCAGTCACCCATGTCCTTGTTTGACCCCAGTCCTTTGCTCCCTCTGTCTTGGCTGCGTTTAGGTTGCTTCTAACACCAGTCATGTAGAAAATACTCTGATCCCTGGCTTGACGAGTCCCCTGTGTGTGTGTATGAGGCTGAGCTGGACAAATCTAGCAATCTATTAGCTGGCACCGGCGCTGTCTCGTCAAACATTGTTGACTGAAGAAATGATGGCGTGGCTTTGTCGGCGTTACATCATCACCTCATCATCATAATATTCATCTTATAGACCAAATTTTTAGACCTTTAGATGCCTTTTTGGGTTATTAAAAAGACAAGCATTATTAGCCGATAAGGATTGTCAGATTTGTGTGCGGAACACAAACGATAAATTATATATTTGTGAATTTGTGAAGAGGGAAAAACATCATGATAGATATCCTTAAAGCAGAGGGGGACCCATTAATTCAATATTTTATAAACTGTATTACATTTAATAATTACATATATTATTATTATTAGATAAATAAATGTGTAATAATTAATAATTATATATTATAATAAATTATATATATATTAAATATTATAATTAAATAACATATATTTGAATTAATTCTAAATATATTTTACATTGTGTAAATATTAATAAGAAATACAATTACTAATTGATAATATAATTAAAATTTTATTTTTTTTAAGTAAATCAAAAATACTGTCTAGAACTCCCAAGGACTCCCGAGAACTTCCGGACAACTGCCGAATCCCACTTTGCAAAAGTATTGTGGGTCAATCAATATTATTATTATTATTATTATTATTATTATTATTATTATTATTATTATTATTATTATTATTATTATTATTATTATTATTATTATTATTATTATTATTATTATTATTATTATATAAATAAATGTGTAATAATTAATAATTATATATTATAATAAATTATATATATATATTAAATATTATAATTAAATAATATATATTTGAATTAATTCTAAATATATTTTACATAGTGTAAATATTAATAAGAAATATAATTACTAATTGATAATATAATAAAAATATATATTTTTTAAGTAAATCAAAAATACTGTCTATAGCTCCCAAGGGCTCCCAAGAACTTCCGGACAACTGCCGAATCCCATTTTGCAAAGGTATTGTGGGTCAATCAATATTATTATTATTATTATTATTATTATTATTATTATTATTATTATTATTATTAGATAAATAAATGTGCAATAATTAATAATTATGCATTATAATAAATTATATATATATTAAATATTATAATTAAATAATATATATTTGAATTAATTCTAAATATATTTTACATAGTGTAAATATTAATAAGAAATACAATTACTAATTGATAATATAATTAAAATAATTTTTTTTAAGTAAATCAAAAATACTGTCTATAACTCCCAAGGGCTCCCGAGAACTTCCGGACAACTGCCGAATCCCACTTTGCAAAGGTATTGTGGGTCAATCACGTGTGTCACCCACATCATAAATGTCTCTTTCAGCTGTCATACGACATCAGTCAGCCGACAGTAATTCAAACGATTCCTGATTCGCCGTTACGGCTCGGTGGTAAAGTCACCGATGAACTGATATCAGCAGTGACACACCGAAACAAAACATTCTGTCATTGTTAAGAACGGCCAAAGTAAAGCTGCTTGATGGAACTGTGCACCATAAACCCTCCCTTACCCTTACAGTATTTGGTACCCAAATGTCCTTCCCGCTGTCCACGGTCGTCAGTAGCACCAAATCTCAAAAGCACCCACACTCTTCTCGTCATCAGTATTGTCCATGACTGACTCCCATACGGTACGTGGCCATGGGAAAGACCAATCCACGTTTTAATGGGTACAAAATCACCTTCCTTTCAGCTGACAACTGTTTTTTTATGCATCATGTTCGGACCAATTTGGACAGCCTGTGTGACGCACACACACACACACACACACACACACCACTAAACATTGACAATAATAACATAAACCATAAAAACAAAACTATGTCCTGAGGGCACCAAAGATGATGATGCTAAAACAATTTGTGCTGTCCTTACAATTTGCTGTTTGACTCCAGTTTGAAGCTGGTTTGGAACAGGTTTCCACTAGCTAGGTTGTTTCTGTCCTTCAGAATAATAGTACCGGTCTCAAACTCACGGCCCCGCGGGCCGCATTTGGCCCGCGAGATGCTAGTTTGAGGCCCCCCACCTTGATACCAAAGTTTAATATTGAAATGACAGCTTAAAGCTGTGTGCACACCGGACACAACATGATTTTGCCCCCGCCCATACTGTTACCCCCGCCCTGTGTTGCTTTGGATTAGCAATGAAGCTAAAGGCTTATATGACGCTGGGTACAAATAAATGCAGGATATGATTTGGAATAAAACGGAAAATACACGTCAAGATAAAGCATCTCATCAAACATGTTGTTAAAGTTATGATGCTAATTTGGTGATGCTAACTTGCTAATTGGGTGAAATTATTAAGTTTCATTAATGTTCATGTTAAAGGTTAAATAACTGTTTATAATACTGTATGTGGTTTTCATTATTTGCTTTTTATTATTATTTTGCTTATTTATTACTGATTGATTGATTTATTATCTTTATTCTTATTTTTTTTTTATTTTATTATGTGTATAGAAAAATAAAAATGAAGATATTTGAGAACAGTGGAATGTTTTATCAGATATTTTGGTGTGGAAAACCGGAACCAAAGTACTAAAAAAGTGTAGGGTATAGCAGAAGCAAAAGCATTTTTTATTTATTTTTTTCCAGTTTTTAATAAATGCGTTTGTTTTTTTTTTTTGAAAACCTGATGCGGCCCGGCTTCACCCAGAACCTAGCTCCGGTGGCCCCCGGGTAAATTGAGTTCGAGACCCCTAGTCTAAGTACAACTGAGCTGTGAAGGAAGTTTGTCAAATAATAATACAGTGCAGCTCTTTCCAAACACAACAACCGAATAAGACAGAATACAAAACCCAAGGAATCTAACAATGAATCACTTTTATCACAAATGTTGATCCGAAATCTGAGAACATCACCGTCAAGCAAGCTTGGAATTTTTGAGGGGGCGGGTAAAAATAGACATTTTTATGAGCGTATTAATTACTCGTAGTTCTTCACCACTCACTGGTGGTCCCGGAAGGTAACACCCACAAAAAATAGGTATCATTTAGGACATTTTAAGTGTTCTTACGGGTTAATAAACCAAGCAGTACACAAATCATGTTCATTGTACTTTGTGTTGAAGTAATTTACAATTATAATGTGAACTTATATATATATATATATTACATATATACAGTTATATAACGGCTACAGGAATAGGAAGTTCCATTTAGTCATTCAAATAACCTTCACTTAAATGCTAATGTTATTTTAAAATTATAGAGGAAAAAAAAAAATATGAGGAAGCAGAAGCCGGGTCTATGTTGAGCGAGGAGGGGGAGGAGGAGGCCCTCTAAATCAGTGAGCTTGGTGTCAACACCTCCCCAGGGCCTTCTGAAGCCACTGAGCTGAGAATAACAAATGGCCGTCACTGGCCGGGCAAAAAGCTGTGATTATAATTATCACATCCCACACTGACCTTGCATAAACCTTAATCCTTCTCCAATGGAGCATTTAAATAGGCTGCCAACAGAGATGGGAGCAAGAGGAGGAAGGAGGGAGGTGATATGAGAAATGGAGGACATGTGCAGGAAAAGAGCGAATGCAGTGAAGGAGGTGGAGAAGAAAAAAAAGAGCAAAAGCGGAGCTAATGTAGGCTTCATCATCAACGTCAGCGTCATTAGGCTTATTTTGGGGGGGCTCACTCTTTCCAGTAATATTCTTAAATCATTTGCCGTTTTTATTTTATTCTTTTAAAGGTTGTTGGATTCCTGAGATCCTGAGGGTCATGGAACATCTCACTCAGAGGAGCCGAATATGTCAAGACACGGGACAATACATTTATTTCTAGTCTTCTCACATTATTAACAGAAAACCTGAATGTAAAGCAGGTTTAGCCACCTCTGCTGGGTCCCTCCAACCGCATCCGCTGCCCCCTGGACCCCTGTTTTGTTTTGTTTTGTTTGTTCTCGGACCCCTGACTTTTTTCTTTAATATTTTATTACGAGGGGCGGCACGGCGGTCTAGTGGTTAGCGCGCAGACCTCACAGCTAGGAGACCAGGGTTCAATTCCACCCTCGACCATCTCTGTGTGGAGTTTGCATGTTCTCCCCGTGCATGCGTGGGTTTTCTCTGGTTTCCTCCCACATTCCAAAAACATGCTAGGTTAATTGGCTCTGCAAGGTAAGCTTTCTAGATCTTCCACTCTCTGCACCTCTTCCTACTTCTGACCCAAAGGATCTTTACTCTACCTCTGTATTATTAGATATTCATTCATTCATTTTCAACCGCTTTTTCCTCACGAGGGTCGCGGGGGATACTAGAGCCTATCCCAGCTGTCCATGGGCGAGAGGCCAGCCAATCACAAGGCACATATAGACAAACAACCATTCACACTCACATTCATACCTATGGACAATTTGGAGTCGCTAATTAACCTAGCATGTTTTTGGAATGTGGGAGAAAACCGGAGTACCCGGAGAAAACCCACGCATGCACGGGGAGAACATGCAAACTCCACACAGAGATGGCCGAGGGTGGAATTGAACCCTGGTCTCCTAGTTGTGAGGTCTGCACGCTAACCACTAGATCGCCGTGCAGCCTGATTCAAAATTTAAAGCACAAAATCATTCATTCATTTTCTACCGCTTTTTCCTCACGAGGGTCGCAGGGGATGCTGGAGCCTATCCCAGCTGTCTTTGGGCGAGAGGCGGGGTACACCCTGGACTGGTGGCCAGCCAATCACAGGGCACATATAGACAAACAACCATTCACACTCACATTCATACCTATGGACAATTTGGAGTCGCTAATTAACCTAGCATGTTTTTGGAATGTGGGAGGAAACCGGAGAACCCAGAGAAAACCCACGCATGCATGGGGAGAACATGCAAACTCCACACAAAGATGGCCGAGGGTGGGGAAAAACAAAATAAAAAGCCAAAAAGTTACCACTTCCACACAAAATAGGAGGATAACTCATTCATTCATTCATTTTCTACCCTTATCCTGACGAGGGTCGCAGGGGATGCTGGAGCCTATCCCAGCTGTCTTTGGGCGAGAGGCGGGGTACACCCTGGACTGGTCGCCAGCCAATCACAGGGCACATATAGACAAACAACCATTCACACTCACATTCATACCTATGGACAATTTGGAGTCGCTAATTAACCTAGCATGTTTTTGGAATGTGGGAGGAAACCGGAGAACCCGGAGAGGGTGGAATTGAACTGAGGGTGGAATTGAACCCTGGTCTCCTAGCTGTGAGGTCTGCAAGCTAACCACTAGACCAATGTGCCACCCTATTATTAGATATAATATAGATAAATACTTATTTCTGTGATTATTGCGATTAATTATTAGTTAACTATGGTCAAAGTGTGATTAATCACGGTAAATTATTTCAATTGAATGACAAACCTGATATATGTACACGTATATACGTACAGTATATACACACACATACGCATACACACGTGTGCCACCGTTTCAAAGTCTTATGATAACTCCTTGATAACACCTCGCTTCAATGAGGAACAGTCGCAGTTTTTATTTTTTAAAAGTGTATTGATTCAGTACATCAATTTCACTTCTGTTGGAAAAAAAAAAAACACTTTACTTTCAGCCAGCAGAGAATAATTCAAAGGTCTCTGTGATTACTGGGCCTGCTGTTCTTGAAATCAAGAAATGAAATCCATTTTTTGGTCTGATGATTTTTCTAAGCAATGTTCAACATGGAGACCACCTGCATCTACACCAGGATAGGAGATGAAGAAATGAGATGCCTTTTCATCTGGAGCAGCAGGAAAAGGAGCAAACATTGGTGCAATAGAGAAGATAGCGTTTGATCAAGTGTTTACGTGCTTGACTGACTACTTGGGTGGAAGCAGGAGAAAGATAGCAGATACTTTAAAAAAAAAGTGGAATAACACCACCCAGTTTTACAGTAGCTGTATACTCACACGCATTATTTCATATTCATGATCCTTTATTTCAGTCATACTTCCGATGTGGGATGATACAATGTACACGCTTTCAATTTATGCTTTTCTGCGGTACTATCCACGTATACATGGACCCAAATATTCCGGTTTATTTTATTTTTGTCGTGTTTTTCTTCTTCTGTTGTTTATTAGCTTTCGTGTGCATTAGCGCCATCTGTGGAACAGAATCTAAACCCTTCTATACTTTATTCACAAGTCCGGTTTTATTTAAAAAGAAAATATATATCTATATAAAACATGTCCTGAGTTTAATTATAAAATATTAGCTAGTTTGAATTTTTTATTTAAATGTTAAAATTAACCGAAAACCTGAATGTAAAGCAGGTTTAGCCACCTCTGCTGGGTCCCTCCAACCGCATCCGCTGCCTTCCGACAGGGCCCCCTGGACCCCTGTTTTGTTTTGTTTGTTCTCGGACCCCTGTCTTTTTTCTTTAATATTTTATTACGAGGGGCGGCACGGCGGTTTAGTGGTGAGCACACAGACCTCACAGCCAGGAGACAAGGGTTCAATTCCACCCTCGGGCATCTCTGTGTGGAGTTTGCATGTTCTCCCCGTGCATGCGTGGGTTTTCTCTGGGTACTCCGGTTTCCTCCCACATTCCAAAAACATGCTAGGTTAATTAGCGACTCCAAATTGTCCATAGGTATGAATGTGAGTGTGAATGGTTGTCTATATGTGCCCTGTGATTGGCTGGCGACCAGTCCAGGGTGTACCCCGCCTCTCGTCTGAAGACAGCTGGGATAGGCTCCAGCACCCCCACGACCCTCTATGAGGATAAGGATAGAAAATTAATGAATGAATGAATGAGTTCTCCTCGTATTTTGTGTGGAAGTGGTAACTTTTTGGCTTTTTATTGTGTTTTTCCCACCCTCGGCCATCTTTGTGTGGAGTTTGCATGTTCTCCCCGTGCATGCGTGGGTTTTTTTCCAGGTACTCCGGTTTCCTCCCACATTCCAAAAACATGCTAGGTTAATTAGCGACTCCAAATTGTCCATAGGTATGAATGTGAGTGTGAATGGTTGTTTGTCTATATGTGCCCTGTGATTGGCTGGCCACCAGTCCAGGGTGTACCCCACCTCTCGCCCGAAGACAGCTGGGATAGGCTCCAGCACCCCCACGACCCTCTATGAGGATAAGGATAGAAAATTAATGAATGAATGAATGAGTTCTCCTCGTATTTTGTGTGGAAGTGGTAACTTTTTGGCTTTTTATTGTGTTTTTCCCACCCTTGGCCATCTTTGTGTGGAGTTTGCATGTTCTCCCCGTGCATGCGTGGGTTTTCTCCGGGTACTCCGGTTTCCTCCCACATTCCAAAAACATGCTAGGTTAATTAGCGACTCCAAATTGTCCATAGGTATGAATGTGAGTGTGAATGGTTGTTTGTCTATATGTGCCCTGTGATTGGCTGGCCACCAGTCCAGGGTGTACCCCACCTCTCGCCCGAAGACAGCTGGGATAGGCTCCAGCACCCCCACGACCCTCTATGAGAATAAGGATAGAAAATTAATGAATGATTGAATGAGTTCTCCTCCTATTTTGTGTGGAAGTGGTAACTTTTTGGCTTTTTATTTTGTTTTTCCCACCCCGCCTCTCGCCCAAAGACAGCTGGGATAGGCTCCAGCACCCCCTGCGACCCTCGTGAGGAAAAAGCGGTAGAAAATGAATGAATGAATAAATGATTAGCGAACCATGATTTTCATGTCGAGCTGTTTGTTATGACTTCAAAAAAGAAATACTACGGCTGCACGTCATGTTTTCATGTTATCATTCTTATTTCGATATTTCTTTTCTTTTCCCCTGTTGCTTCCTTATTTTCATCCCTCATTCTCCTCTCTCGGCCCCTTCTCTTTTCTTCACCCCCCACTCATCTGTCCATTTATCAGTATTTTAGCGTGAAACAGATAGCATCATTACTTTACTGCGACACAAAGCTGACAGTCTGGCTGCCCTCGCCGTGGGGCTTTAAACGCACTAAATCAATGCCTGAAAGAAGTAGATATTTTGCCACTGAGATAAGCTCATTTCCCGGCACGTATTCATTGAAATGATATAATAACTGACACGCTTTAGGAGCGCGGCGGAAGAACGCAGCAGTGATGAATCTTTTTTTTTTTTTTTTTTTTTTGCAAGTTTTCTTTTGTAGCGTGAAGATGCCTTCTTTCTGCAGCAGAGGAGGAAAAAGGAGGGTGAGGGATCTAAACGTTGACACGAGATGGTGGTAAATTGAATGCCATGAGCCGTCTGAGCCTCTCTGTCTCTAAAAAGAAATCCAATTAAGGCGTATTGGAGCCTTGTGAATGTGGCAGTGACTGCGCTCCCGGCGGCTGATAAGAATGCTGCTATAACCGAAGCCCGATCACTCGCTGCTAAACGTGTAATCCCCTCCAGCTCAACAATATGGCCGCAAGTCCGATTCAATACCAGCGCCAGCCAATTCCCCCACATTAAATCAACACAGGGAGGCCAGAGTTGTTAACACACTGCCTCAGGCTTAAGTCACACTCAGAAATCAGAAAGCTCGGGCTGCTGACAATGGCGACTATCTCCTTTCAACACACACACACACACACACACATGCACACGCTGCATAAAAGCTCCCAAGGGAAGTGATTTCTGTCCCTTCTGTGTTAAGTACCTACCGTACGTTAAGTCAATCCGCCACCCGGGCCACACTTGTACCCTCGGTACGTCTCTGTGTGTGTTTCTGCGGGGGTTTTGTGGTTGTTAAAAAAAAAAAAAAAAAAAAAGATCATCTGTGTGTTTGCTGTTCAATATTCTATTAGGATAAATCCCTTGAGATGTGGCATCTTG